>NC_073694.1:139753092-140030147 GCF_029784165.1 Wyeomyia smithii | reverse complement strand
AGTAGTTATTCACTCGACAACAACGTTCGTCGATCAAATCGATATTGTTGTTCTGTCATTCACTCAAAAAGCTCTGTCAACTACTCAAACCAAAACAAACGGAAAAGTGTCAGTGACTATTTACTAGTAGTGCATGGGCAACATTCGCGTAGTCTGCCCCAGCGGAAAAATCGGATTTGGAGCTAGAAAATCGGCGATTCATCAGGAATTGAAAGGAAGTATTTCTTATTTATGTATTTTATCGTTGTTTTGCTTATGGAACAAATTTTTTTACAGGTACCCGGCGACCCGGATCGAAAACCCGACGTATCGCAAGGTAAGCAAAATTTTAATTGTTTCCCTGTTTTCTATTTTTAGAAACAGACAAAAATAAATGATGGAAACGTAGGGAGGAACAACATCAGATCTAAAGTTACCAAAAACTACAGGAAAATTATGAAGAAGTTCTCGGAAAAAATAACCATGGGATACAATGGACGATAAATTCTAAAAACCAAATGAAACAGGAAATTTTGCAAGAAGGATCGTAGGAAAATCGTGAGCGTTTTTTAAAAATTACTTAATCAATTTTCATACTAATACTAAAATTAAGCTAGACGTTAGGCGCGTACTAATCACTAATATTTACATTATTTACAAACATTTTTAAAAAGTAACAAGGGTGGGAAGTCTCGACCTTGTGATACTTCTACAATTTACCATTTTGGTGTTTTTGGTGGAATTCGCTACCGAAATCTGTTGTTCCTTTTAGAAGGTTCATAGCTTGAGAACGTCCATCCAATTTTTCAACGTGAGGTTGGGGATTGGTCTTCAGTTGACGTGACTTGTTCCAATAATCGAGCTTAAATAAGAAAAGTCGATAAAGTAGTTGGAATCACACTACTTATCTTATTCGAAGTCATCGCCTATGGGCTCGCTAACTTCGTGATTTTCACTACTAAAATCAGGTCATAGCCCAAGCTTCTTCCTCTTCGTGATTATTCCCCCTAGCAGGCCGGTCGACTTTTCTATCTCATGCTCTATATTAATCCAAATCACTTAAACTAAAACCAATGACCTGTTATGAATTTTTTTTTCGAAAATTGGTCCCTCACAGATATAATTTGCTGTCGGAAAAAATAGTTGGTCTCTTTTTTAACCAATAAAATGACCTTTAAGGTGTTTTTTCATGAAATTTTGGTCACTCCGAAGAGCTTCATAGCTAAAAAAAAGTCATTTCTTGGGTAAATGCGCCTTCTTCAGGTGGTTCCCGTAGAAGACACCAAGTCGCTTCCCATTCGTATCCTCAAGCTCGTAGCAGTGTTTTCCTAATATTTTCCTAACTACGGCGAGTTCGAACTTCGGTGCTAACTTTGCACAAAAACCTTTCGCTTTATCCGACAGCTCAAAAGTACGCTTCAGTACAGTTTCTCCAATCGAATAGGTTGGGCAATCGGGATTCGATCGCAAATTGTACTGTTTTTTATGCCGCTCATAGGTCTTTGTCAACTGAATACTGATTTCTTCGAAAAGTTTTTTCCTTCTGTTTTCTAAATCTTGACTCTGCACTAGATTGGTACCGGAATTGTCTCGCATTCTAGCATATTCCTTTCCATCAGATACTCTTTCCCTGCCGAAAACCACGAAGTGCGGCGTGTATTTGGTCGACTCGTGTACCGCGTTGCGAATTGCACAGGCAATGGTTTGCAAGTCATCCGCCCACTCTTTGTGTTGTTTGATGGTTGCCCGAATAGCTGTGGTTATCACCCGGTTAGCCCGCTCCGTGTTTTTTACCTGTGGGTGGTAAGCAGGAGTGAGCCAGTGATTTACGTTGAATTCGGCTAGTAGATCACGGAATGCTTTCGACGTGAATTGTGTACCATTGTCCGTTAACACGACTTCTGGTACGCCAAACAAGAGGAAAATCATGTTCCTGACGAAATCTACTAACGAATTCGCTTTTGTTTCTCTGAACGGCTGGATTAAAACGAATTTACTGAAGACGTCAGTAGCTACTAAGAGGCACGTGTGACGGCCCCTTCCCGAAGCCGGAAGCAGACTCAGTGTAACGAATTGCCACGGGTACTCCACGAATTCTTTCTGCATTCCCATTGGTGGCGTGGAGTTGACATTCCCGGCCTTCGAGGTTTGGCATTTGGGACACTCTCGACAAACCTTCTTAACATCCTCAGTCATTTTGGGCCAGCTATAACAACGTCTTAGTGACTGTAGCGTTTTCTCTGATCCAAGATGTGCAGTTTCGTGCTCTGCTTTTATTATCGAGAGCCGTTCCTCTGCTCGAGGATACATTTTCCATCTAAATCGGGGATCGTCGACTCGGGTTTCGCTTTTCACATATCGAAAGATAACGCCGTCCGTAATTCGGTATTCGGAAAACTTTGTTGGGTTGGCTGTGATCTTCTCGACTAGTTTTTCATATTCATCATCCTGGGACGATAAATCGAGCAGGTTTATCGATCTAGACAGGCAGTCAGCAGTTATGTTGCTGGACCCCTTTCTGTAGACCAGTTGTATACCGTATGACTGGATCTTAAGCGCCCATCGTAGAAGCTTCGAGTTCCCAGATTCAACTCCAATGGTAAACAGCCACAAGAGGCTGCGCGCATCGGTGACAACTTTAAAATGCGACCCCTCCACGTAATGCCGAAAATTCTCGATAGCCAACAACACTCCTAGGCATTCCTTCTCGGCACTTGAATAACTCCGCTGTGTCCTACTGAGCTTTTTGCTAAAGTAGGCAATCACTCTTGTTTCTCCGTCAAGTTCTTGAACCAAGGCCGCTCCAACAGTGGTATCCGACGCATCCGACTCTATAGTGAATTCCTTGCTAAAGTCAGGATTTGCTAGAATCGGCGCTGAAGTTAATACCGATTTTAATTCGTTGAACGCTTCCTCTGCCTCTTCTGTCCATTCGAATTTCTTTTTCCCTTTCTTTAGCAAGTTGGTGATCGGGGCGGTGATCCGGCTGAAGTTTTTAATGAACCGTTGGTAAAAACCCGCTAATCCCAGTAGTCGTCGAACGTCCTTTACGTTCCTTGGCCTCGCATAATCTAGAATTGGAGCAATTCTGGATCCGTCAATCGCAACTCCTCTATCGGTCAGCAAATACCCGAGGTATTTTATTTGTTTCTTGCAGAATTCCGACTTCTCTAGGGAAATCGTTAGATTCGCGTTACGAAGTCTCTCCGCTACCACCTTGAGTAGCCGGAAGTGCTCTGCCAATGTCTTGGTTGCGATGACGATGTCGTCCAAATATACGAAAGCCGCAGGCATCAAGTCGAATCCTATAACCTTGTCCATCAGGTGGCACATAGTGAATGGTGCGTTCGTTACACCGAAAAGGCATACTTTGAACCTGAAAAGGCCTTTCGATGTTCGAAATGCGGTAAAATTCCTACATTCTTCCTTCAAAGGGATTTGAAAATATGCGTCCTTTAGGTCTATTATTGAAAAGTATTTGGCATGCTCCAATCTACCAAAAATTTCCAACATATTCCTAATACATGTTAATTTCGATCAAATAATTGGAAGATGTACGGCCATAAACATAAACAACACTGGCACGAGTCATTCACTTCTTGACGTTCGTGTTATGATTGAATTACTATGAATTTTATGTGATTTTCTGCTATAGAGACCCTCTTACCGGTCATTTATCCGTACCATTGATTTGCTTTTTTACTTTATTCGGTACGGTTTCAGGTATGATTTGTTTCCATCCAAAAGACAGTTGAATAATTGGATGGCAAGCAGAAGCGCATGGAACACTGCCAGTTCCCTGGAAGTTCGAGAACATTTTTCAAGTACGTCTAAATTCTGTTCAATCGGTTTATACCAGGAAAACTCAACCCTTGCAGGCACTGGTTCGGGTAATTTTTTTTGCCTCAGCGAGGAAAATGTTTTAAAGTCGGTTCGGTACACCGGAACCCGAGCGAATTTTATACCTTCCGTTGCTGTGGTGCACGAATGATGGCGGTTGACTGGTATGGCTGGTATGCCTGGTTTGCTGGTGCAACAGCTTTTTCTCGATGTTTATTTTTTCTGATCTAAACTTTCTGCTACCCTTACGAAAACATCGTTTAATATGGGGAGAATCGTTTTCTCTAGCTTTGTACCTTGCTTGGAGCTTCGTGTGATTTGTCGTTTTTTTTTTTACTTTGTTTTAAATTGTTGGAGAACAATTTTCCCATGAAATATTCAGTTAAGATAACAAGCTCATTTTTTTACATAGGATGGGACTTTCAGTTCCAACGAAAATGGATCATAATTGAAGGATTTCTCAACCGCACGGATTATTTTTATGGTTAATAATTGCTTACTGTCTTTGGTAGGGTTATACATGAAACAAAACATGTTAACTAATGACAATATAGTCATTGTGGACTCATGTCACTTCGATTTACAATACTTGAAGAGGATGATTATTCACAAAAAAGGTATACAAAAGGTTAAAAATCTTAAAATTAAAACACAAAACCGAATGAAATACTCGTAGCATTTATAAGAAACATTAGAGGAAAAAAGCTCATTAAAAAAATTCAACGAAACTGTTTATAAAACAAATGTTGACTGTTTATCAAACAAATAACATGTACATCCATATGATATTCAAAAAGACTACATCAATGACTACTTAACTGGAATTTTGTCATCCGGTGACATTGGCGTCACTTTGAGGTTAAAATGAAGGTGTTGTGACGTGCTGCCATATACATATTTATGGAACTGAATAGAGTTATTAGGCTCACTAAGCCTTAATGTCATCCTGGCTCAATAAAAGAAATTTATCCGATAGGGATATGATCTCTTATGTTTCATGTGATGGAAAGCATTTCCTTCTACCAATGAAAAAATATAAAAGTATATAAATGACATGGTGACTAATTATCTATTTTATTTCGTCAATCAACCGGGTCAGTCGTCAACCAAGTTGGACGTGTTTGTTGTTAGCTCCTATCCACGCGCGAATTTAAATCAAATTATTGTTTTTCGCTTAGTTTTCATTTTGCTTGTTGTGTTTTTGTGTCGGTAAAAATGAATCAAATTTGCGAAGTCTGCGCGAAAGACTCCGGTGCCGAAGTGTTCTGGTCGTGTGTTGGAGGGTGTAATCGAAAATTCCATGCCTCCTGTGTGGGAGTATCGTGCCCCCCCGAAGTAGTTGCTAAAAGCAGAAGTTCTCTGCGTATCGTTAAAAAAGACAAACAAGACAAACAAGATAAACCAGCCGTAGATCCAACTGCATTTCTGCTACCGTGCTGCGATTCCTGCCAACTTTTAGTAACGGCATCGTTTGAATTGAACACGTTGACCAAACAGCAGAACAAGCTGACGAAATTGATTGATGATAATACAGAGGTGATTCATCGACTTGTGACCCAACTCGAACAACCAAGCACAATTCCAGAAACTCTAGAGGGTATCGACAAGTCACTTATACAAATAAACCAAGCGCTAACGTCAAACATCAAAGCCAACAGTGTGGCTGGTGTTATGCCTACACTTAAAAATCATCTGACGCAGCTCGTTAACATTGCTTTTTCGGAATTCAAGAACGAACTTCGGAACGAACTTCGGAACGAATTAACGGAATCGCTAACCAGCATAAATAACGAACTTTCTCAGTTAGGACAGCTGTTTGTAGAAACAGCAACCAGCTGTTCAATACAAACCAATCCGTTAGAGATAAACATTGTAGATGAACTTAAAACTCTGTCATCCTGCATCGAAGAACTAAGATCTAAGTCAGCGAGTGTTGCCGCTCCCCCAATAGCTTCACCCGTTTCACTTCCAAGTTTGGCAACAGAACTTAATTTGGATAATGCCAATAATTCAGGTTGGCGGTTTCTAGGTTCAAAAAAAGTTTGGAAAGCGGATTGGACAGATTATGATGAACGTAAAAGGCGTCGTTTGGTACAGTTGAAGAATGCAGATGCAGCCAGAAGAAGGAGGAATCGACGACAACAGGCTTACAACAACAATACTAACAACAACAACCGCAATGGTAACAATTACAACAACCGCAACAATAACAACCACCTGAACAACAATGACAATTACAATCGCAACAATAACATCTACAACCACCGCAGCAATAACAACCACCAGAACCGCAACAATAACAACTACAATCACTACAATAACATCTACAACAACCGCAGCAACAACAACCACCAGAACCGCAACAATAATAACTTCGATCGCAATAATAACATCTACAACAACCGCAACATTAACAACTCCAACAACAACAATAACAGCATCAATAATAACAACAATCAAATCCCGAATCGTTACCTCAATCTTAACAGGAATCTTAACAACAGCTACTACAACCAACTACCACCAGACCGTGTGCTTCTTGCTGCAGCGAAGGATAAATTTTCTCGACCCCCACCTAACCTCCAGCATATCTATTTTCAACGAGGCGAAAAACTTAATCCGTACCCAGCGAATAATGAGTCACAATCATCTTTTATGCCTACCGTTTCAACGAGCCCGCTCAACTTAACGACTCCCGCGACCTCTTCAGCTGTATCGTGTCCTTACCATTTGGCTGGCAGCCACAACTATAACAATAACAATAATTTTAGATCAGCAAGTTTCCCGTGTGATGGATGTTATTGTAAGCATTCGTGTTCTCAAAATCAGTGACGCTCAGAGAAAGAAAAAACAACGCCAGTAGTCAATGAAGTTTTGATTTATGCTCAGAATTTCAACAGGATGCGCAGTGCACTCAAAATTAATCACATTAATAACAGAATAAGTGGATGTTCATACTCAATCATCTTAGCAACGGAAACGAACTGGAACGAAGATATTAAAAGTGAAGAAGTTTTCAACAGTTCCTTTAATGTGTTCAGGAGCGATCGTGATTTATCACTATCTGATAAGAAATCAGGTGGAGGAGTGCTTGTAGCTGTTGGGGTTCAGCATGATTCTGAGCAAATCATAACCCAGAAACATGCCGAATTTGAAGATGTCTGGGTTAAAGTTCTGTTGAAGGGTGAAATCCATATTTTCGTATCTGTTTACTTTCCACCCCACTTTGCCAAAAAGCAATCATATGAAAATTTTTTAAGGACGGTAGAATTAGTGAATGATGAGTCCCACACTAACTCAAAAATTCATATATATGGAGATTTCAATCAAAATGATGCTGATTTTATTGTAAACGATGATAATGAATCGCTTTTACTTCCTGTAGTAGGAGAAAACGAAACTCTGCAATTTATTTTTGACGGTTTTAGTCAACTTGGATTAAATCAGGTAAACTCAATCCGGAATGAGCAAAACTGTTTTTTAGACTTTTTATTCACCAATTGCACGGAAGATTTTAGTGTTGACAAAGCAGAATATCCCCTATGGAAAAATGAAAAATTTCATACTGCAATTGAGTACTCGCTAATGATTGATACCGAGAGATCACGACCCTCTGATCATGAGCCTGAATATAAATATGACTTCACTAAAGCAAACTTTGAACGAATCAATCGTAAATTAACTGACATCGACTGGCAATCACTTCTAAAAAATGAAATAGATATGAACAAAGCGGTTGATAATTTTTTATCATCACTGTATAGTGTTTTAGACTCAACTGTACCAAAATCAAAAAAGAAAACGGTTAGCTCAAAAGATCCCATTTGGTTCACCAGAGAAATCAAAAATTTAAAGAATAGGAAACAAAAAGCTCATAAAACTCACAAAAAACTTAAAGACCAAAGAAATTTGGACAAATATTTGAACATTTGTGATGAACTGAATACTAAAATATCTATTGCGTATGAGAACTACAACACAAGGGTGGAAAATAACATTAAATCAGACCCAAAACAGTTTTTTAAATTTGCAAACGATAAAATGAAGTCTAATAACTTCCCATCTCGCATGCAATATGAAGACTTTGCCAGTACTGACTCAAAGCAAATCTGCAACAAGTTAGCGAGTTTTTTTCAAACCGTTTATAAAAATAGCGACGAAGTCAGGGACTTTGAGTATTTCTCGCACTTGCATGAACAAATAAATAACGTATCTATTAAGCAAATAACTGTTCAAGAAATCCTCGCAACACTAAAAGAACTGGACGCTTCAAAAGGTCCAGGTCCAGATGGAATTCCACCCTCACTCATGAAAAATCTTGCTCCTGCCTTCGTAAAACCCTTGTTTTGGCTTTTCAACTTATCCCTTACGTCCGGACAGTTTCCATCAGTCTGGAAAAAATCTTTTCTTATACCGATTTTCAAGTCAGGTAAGAGATCTGACATCAAAAATTATCGTGGCATTGCAATAATATCATGTATTCCTAAACTTTTTGAAGCTATCGTAAACCAAAAAATATTTAATCAGGTAAAGAATCGCATAACGTGTAACCAACATGGTTTTTACAAAAGGAGGTCTACGGCTACCAACTTACTTGAATTTGTTGATTTCTCTCTTGCGTCTATGGACAGAGGCAACTTCGTGGAAACTCTATACACGGATTTTAGTAAAGCTTTTGACAGAGTAGATATTTCCATGCTTATGTTCAAATTAAAAAAACTGGGATTTGAGTCAGGCCTACTTAAATGGATTGAATCTTATTTGACGAACAGGACACAAACGGTTAGGTTTAAGGGACACCTTTCTGTACCAGTAAAAGTGACATCTGGAGTTCCACAAGGCTCCCATTTAGGCCCTTTGCTCTTCATTTTATTTGTTAATGACGTTACCCTTGTGTTGAATCGTCTCAAAGTATTGATATATGCCGATGACATGAAACTGTACATGGAAATAAAACACAAATCAGACATCCAACAATTCCAACAAGAGGTTGACATTTTCTACATTTGGTGTAAAAAAAGTCTTCTTGATCTCAACGTAAAAAAATGTAATATTATATCCTACACAAGGAAAAGAAATCCTGAACATGCCAGTTGCACTCTTGCACATCAAGTTGTAGAAAAGTGTTATCAAATTAGAGATTTAGGAGTAATTATGGATTCTAAGTTAACATTCATTGATCACTACAATACGATCATCAATAGAGCCAACAGTATGCTAAGTTTTATAAAAAGGTTCAGTTATCATTTCGTAGACCCGTACACTATAAAAACTCTCTTTGTTACATATGTTAGATCTATCTTAGAATACTGTAGTGTTGTTTGGTCGCCTTATCAAGACGTCCATTCCAATAGAATCGAATCCGTACAAAAACAGTTTTTGTTATATGCACTAAGAAAACTAGGTTGGAATTCATTTCCTCTCCCTTGTTATGAATCGCGTTGCATGCTTATTAATATAGAAACGCTTGAAAAAAGAAGAGAAATTGCTTCGGTAACTCTTGTCAACGATTTAGTTTCACAACGCATAAGTTCGGAAAATCTGCTTGGAAAACTCAACTTTTATGCTCTTACACGCTCATTAAGAACGCGAAAAATTTTCGTATTAAATTCTTATAGAACAGAATATGCCATGGCCGGGCCAGTTAATAGTATGATGAGTCTTTACAATAAATATTGTGAAGTTATTGATTTAACGATGTCACGAAATGCTCTTAGAAAAATATTGAACACTAGAATTACATAACTATATTTGTGATGTTAGCAATAGTTTTTAAGATGTAGTCTACTATGATTGACGAAATAAATAAAATAAAAAAAAAAAATAAAAATAAAATGTAGACTACAATTCTAATGTATACGTTATTCTTAAGCTATCGAGTTCTAGCACGTAATGCGCTTTTTGATGCGTTTCGGGACATGGTAACGTCTATAATCTCGCAGTGTTTGTTGTAGGCGTTCATGATGCTGTTAATTGGTCCATGTTTGGCGTACAGTGACCGGTAATTATTAATAGTAAAAATATTGCGCGTTCTTAAAGGACGAGAAGGAGCATAAAAGTTAAGAGTTTCCAGCAGATTTGGTGAATCAACACGTTGTGAGATTATATCGTTTACAAAGGTAATCATGGTTGTTTCTCGTCTTTTCTTCAGAGTTTCGATATTAATAAGCATTCAGCGAGATTCGTAAGAAGGGAGAGGATATGATGCCCAATTGAGTTTTCTTAATGCAAAAACCAGAAATTGTTTTTGAACTGATTCAATACGATTGATATGAACTTCTTGATATGGAGACCAAACTATACTGCAGTACTCTAATATTGATCGAACATAGCTCACAAAAAGAGTTTTTATTGTGTATGGGTCCTTGAAATGATAACTGAAACGTTTAATAAAACCAAGCATACTGTTGGCTTTGTTGATTATTGTGTTATAATGATTCACGAAAGTGAGTTTTGAATCGAGGATCACTCCTAAGTCTCTCATTTTAGTACATCTCTCTACAAGTTGTTGGCCTATGTAATAGTTTATAGTTTGCGTTGAAAGTTTTCTTGTATATGATATGACATTACATTTCTCAATATTTATATCAAGTAAGCTTTTCAGACACCAAGTATAGAAGGTATTGATCTGCAACTGAAACAATTCGAGGTCAGACTGGTTTTTAATCTCCATATACAATTTCATATCGTCGGCATAGATTAAAATTTTAATCTGGTTAAGTAAAAAGGTTACATTATTAACGAACAAAATGAATAGTAAGGGTCCTAAATGTGATCCTTGCGGAACTCCAGATGTTACCTTCACTGGATCAGAGAGATGGCCTTTGAAACGGACAAATTGTGTTCTGTTCGTCAAATAAGATTCAATCCATTTCACTAGTTGGTTATCTAGTCCAATGCGTTTTAGTTTGAAAATCAGTAATGTTATATCGACTCTATCGAAAGCTTAATTACAATCGGTATATAAAGTTTCAACGTAGTTACCTCTATCCATTGCAGCGAGTGTGAAATTAACGAATTCTTATAGATTAGTAGCTGTGGACCTTCCTTTGAAAAAACCTTGTTGGTTGATTGTAATACTATTTTTCACCTGTTCGAAAATTCGTTTATTAACGATTGATTCAAATAGTTTCGGAATACAAGAGATGATTGCTATGCCGCGATAATTTTTAATATCAGAGCGTTTACCTGACTTAAAGATCGGGATGAGAAATGATTTTTTCCAAATGGAAGGAAATTCACCTGTTTTGATTGAAAGATTGAAAAGCCAAAATAGTGGTTTTACAAAAGAAGAAGCAAATGTTTTTAGCATAGATGGTGGAATTCTATCTGGCCCAGCACCCTTAGTTGCATCTAGGGATTCTAATGATGTTAATATTTCTTGAACAGTTATATTTTGAACTGATACGCTATTGGTACATTCAGGTAAATGCGTGAAGTAGTTGAAATCTCTATTTTCATCCGGGTTTTTGTAAACGGTCTGGAAGAATTTCGCAAATTGGTTGCAAATAAGCTGAGACTCGGTACTTTCGTTACCTTCAAAATGCATGCGTGATGGAAAATTATTAGTTTTCATTTTTTCCTTTGCAAAACGGTAAAACTGCTTTGGATCAGATTTGATATTACTTTCTACTCTAGAGTTATAATTCTCATAAGCTAATGAGATTTCTGCATCTAGTTCGCTGCATATGTTCTTGTATTGTTCCAGATTGGTCTCACATTTATGGTGTTTGTAAATTTTATGGGCTTTCTGTTTTTTGTTTTTCAAGTTTTTGATCTGTTGAGTGTACCATACGGGATTTGAATTTGTTTGAATGTTGTTACTGAGATGTTAAAATCGAATGAATCTGCTACGACGTTGAAGCTAGCTGACATGAAACGAACGGGATCGTGTTGCCCATATGATGCAGTGCGATGCGCTAGCGATAAAAAGTTTCTCCGCCTTAAAGACCTTTCCGGAGCATACAAATTTAACTGCTGCAGAATTTTCGGGGCGTCGATTTCACCGGTTAAAATTTTGAAGACAAACACAGCCTGTGTATCGAAACGTCTTTGCTGCAGTGTTTCCATGCCCAAAAGCTGGCAGCGATCCGAGTACGCCGGTAGCTGCTGCGGGTCTCGCCACGGAAGAAAACGTAAAGCGTACCGTACAAATTTCCTTTGCACGGATTCAATTCTTGCAATCCAGTTTGCGTTGAATGGACACCACACCACGGAGTTTGTTTCAAGGACAGATCGCACCAGAGAGTAGAATGATGATCGGAGGCACAGTGGATCATGAAAATCCGAGGCTACCTTGAAAATAAAACCGAGTTGTCGGTTCGTCTTTGCTATGATCTCATTATAGTGTGGCCTGAAGGACAGGGCTGAATCCAACGTAACACCCAAATCTCGGACCTGGCTAACCCTTGTCAGAGTTTGACCAAGCATAGTATAGCTGAACATTTCCGGAACATTTTTCCTATTGAACGAAATCACACAGCATTTCAGGATACTAACTGTCAACAGGTTAATGGAGCACCACTTTAAAAAAACGTCGACTAGTCGCTGAAGTTCGAGACAGCCTGAAGTATTTCTTATTGTCTTGAACAACTTTACATCGTCTGCAAAAAACATTCGGCGATTTTCTGGCAACACTAACGATACATCATTTATGTACAAGGCAAAGAGCAGTGGTCCTAAATTACTGCCCTGCGGAACGCCTGATACATTTGAAAAATGAGCAGAATGTTGCGATCCAATCTTTACGTAGAGTGTACGATTTACCGAATAGGACCTCAGTCATTGTACCAGAGCGGGGGCCATTCCAAGTTTCTTCATCTTAGCGAGCAGGATACCATGGTCGACGCAGTCAAATGCAGCTTTCAAACCAGTATAAACCGCATCAATTTGGGCTCTTTCGGTCATGTTCTGCAGGCACGTTGCAGTGAATTGAACGAGGTTAGTAGCGGTAGAGCGTTTTGGATAAAAACCATGCTGATCGATCGAGATATAGTGTTTACAACTAGCGAAAAGTGCATCATAAAAAACGATTTTAAATACTTTTGAATAAGCGCAAAGAGAGGTTATGCCTCTGTAATTCTGCACGTTGCGTTTGTCACCTTTTTTGTGCACCGGAAACATGGTCGATTATTTCCAACTGGTTGGCAAAACACATCGTCGAAGCGACAAGTTAATTAGCAAGCATAGTGGGCGTACGAAAACAGCTTTATCAAAAGAATAAATAGTTTTTCAACAGGGTGGTCTACAGAAGGAAATGGTCCATCCAAGGTAGTTCTACCCTATAAAAGAATAAACAGTTTTTCATAGAGTTGGCTACTGAAGAAAGTGTGGTAGCTTTTCGGTTGCGGATGGAGTTTTGAAGTAGAATACTTCTCTCAGGAAGTTCGGCTACATAGGGATGTGAAATGAAAATCTAAAACCGAAAAAAGTGAGAAATATGTCCAATTTCAAATGTTAATAAATCGTTTAGTTTTCGATGGATTTTCTTCGTTTTTGCAGTAATCGATTAGAAAATCTTCTAAGATTCCTACCAAATGCAGGAAATTGCAATTCTATTATTCTAACTATTGTACTATTGAAAATTCTTAAACCTTGTCAAAACAAAATTCGACCTCTGATTGGTCGTTATACGATTGCTTTTCCAAGCACGGTCGACAGAGTTATGGACCTAGTAAATTGGGAATGCATTATTTGGCCTATATAAGAGCCTTCATCAGATATTAAACAGACATTTCATCAGATATTAAATTGAACAACTAAAATTTGAAGAACACAATTGAATATGTGAAGAGTTAATATTCTCTCGTTTTGCGTTATAATCCAAAGTTAATTTTCTTCATTTACATGCATACTCTGACTTTTATTACGTGTTTGCGTCGCTTAGTGTTTGGCTACGGTTATGCAGAGCGCGAATGGCGGCGCGATGCGATTCGGAAAGACAAAATGTGTTGAAATGTATAGCTCTACTTCACCTAAAAAGAGCTGTACATTTCACCACGGTAAGGCGAATCACATCGCGTTGTCATTCGCGTTCTGCATAACTGTAGCCTTTGATCCGTTCCAGTTCAATGATGTCGTATTTAATGTGCATATTACAATTCGGCAGCACTTCAACTGCTCATTTGCGCAAAATTTTAAAAATATGCAATAAACTTCATTCAAAATATCAAACAAAGTGAAATTACAATACTGCCAATGAACGGTCAACGTTTCTTTACTAGAAAAAATGACTGACATGCAAGCAGCCGGGTTATCTTTCTTGTAAAAGTATTCTACTTCAACCTTGCGGTCGTGGCTTTGCGTACAACCTTCCTGTGATTTTTTTTTTATATTTACAAACCAGATTGTACGGTGCACTCTCACAGGTCAAAATTGGCAGTTTTACAATATAGTTTCAAAATTTATCATTCGAGCATGACAATGCGGCATGCGATTGATGCATCGTCTACAATTGTGAGTCCTGGCAGGGCGGTGACATTTTATTCAGTTCTATGTTCTTGTTTTATGATTTTCCTAGCTTTTGGACAAATGTTGATATACATAAGTAACTTTTATTTGATTATGTTGAAATCGTTTTGGGCGTGAAAATAGTTCACGACAACTGAACTTTGATTGCAATTATTTTGGCATTTTAATAATAAACTTGGAACTCTGTTTTGTTTAATATGCTTATTTGCATTTTTTTGAGTTTTTGGGCTATGAATGCATGGAACTTTGTCAGTTTTTACACTCAGTAGGTCTTTGGTGCGAAACGTCGTGTCGCGTATGCGTCGGTAGGAGAAAATGGAGCGGTCGTGCATTATGCCCCGGTGAAACGCATCATCGGCCCGGGTGAGTTTTGTTTATCTAAGGGTTTCCGGAGTGTAGTGGGCACGCTATTGTTTGCTTCGGGGAGGTCAGCTCAGTTTCGCGCACGTTATTTTGACAGCGCTCAGTGTAACTATCTTAATACAGCGGTTTCGGAGTTCAATGACCATTACATCGTATAATGCTCGGGTGTGCCTTGTGGGTTTTTTTTACTCGCTCTAACGGTTCTTTGAGCTGGTACCAGTAGTTTGCGTTCGGCGTGCGGTGCGTTTTACGAAATTCATTCGTTTCGAGGTAAATTTTAATAGTTCACGGGATGAAACGCGAAGTTTGGTGTGATACAGACTGTTAACGATTGGTTGCCGGTGATACCTAGAAACTTCGATTCTCCTATATGCCGATACAGCGATCGTGATGCGGTTCTATTTATATCGTCTTCTGATGGCCGGTTGCGCAGAGACCGAGAAATATCCATATCGGGCGCGAATTTGTGTAGAAAAGATCGCACCATCAACCTCGATGGATCCAGATCAATTCCTTTCCACTAACACTAATTCCTTCCTTTGATACTTGTGGATGATGCAGAGGATTCCTCGGTCTCTAGTAGCAACAAGTATTAAACTAACACTCCCGATATCCCTTCCTCTATTGATCTGCATTGGGCGTGGCCAGCTACGTTATTGACCAGTGGAAAGAAAAATCACCAGGAATTGTACACTGAAAATGGCTTGCTACTCCTAGGCACCATTTTGACGGTTCTTTGTGCAATTTCAGCTGGTTCTGGTCAATCGCGGGCAACACACGGGCGATCAAATATGCTATGCTATGCTATGCTATGCTATGCTATGTTGAGTGTACCATACGGGATCTTTGAAACAAAAGTAAGTGCGTTTTTTCGTCCTAGGAACTGTATCATTTATAATTTCGTATAATAGAGAGAGAAACGTATTCGCGGCAATATCCTCTTTGCCTCGCAAAAGTGATTGCCAGTCGACTACACTGAGTTTACGGTCGCTTTCTGTTATATTAGCTTTTTTAAAGTCATACATATACTCAAATTCACTATCATTGGGACGTGATCTAGTGCTATCTATGTTCAATGAATACTCAATGGCTGTATGAAATTTCTCATTTTTCCAAAGAGGATCAACGGCTTTATCTACGCTAAAATCTTCAGTGCAGTTTGTGAACAAGAGATCTAAAAAACAGTTCAGTTCATTTCGTATTGCGTTTACTTGATATAATCCTAACTGACTGGTCGTGTCGAAAATTTGCTGTAGTGCCTCGTTAACTCCTACTATAGGAAGCAACAGTGATTCGTTATCGCAGTCCTTGATGAAGTCTGCATCTTTTTGATTGAAATCGCCGTATATATGAATTTTAATTTCCGGGTCAGAAAAGTTTCTAAAAATAATTCATAAAATTGTTTTTTTGCAAATTGGGGAGGAAAGTATACTGATGCAAAAATGTGGCATTGAACGTTCAATACAGTTTTGACCCAAACATCGTCAAAGTCTTTATACTTCATCGTTGGGACCAACTCTGCATCGAACTTTGTCTTGACGGCTACTAGTACACCGCCACCAGATTTTTTATCAGTTAACAAAAGATCACGATCGCTTCTGAATACTTGATAACTGTTTCCAAAAACCTCCTCACTCTTTATATTTTCAGACCAACTTGTTTCCGTTCCTATAATGATTGAATACATACAACCACTAATCTTTTTACTAAGAATATCAATTTTTTTTTAACTACTCATTCTGTTAAAATTCTGGCAATAAATTACAAACTCTTCAGAGCCACGTCTTGAATTACTCGTTAAGTTTTCGCTTACACTATCGGTGCGCGTCAATACAGAAGAAAATTAGGCCCTTGAAGTTGGCGGCAAGTTACACTCACCTCCAGCTGATCGTTGTGATGAAACATGACACATGTTTGCCGGGGAACGTGATGTGTTGTTTACGTTTGCAGCGGAGGTTGATGACGTAATCCCTGGGGTAAGAACGGTTCTTTCGAAATGGTTGCACGTTGATACTGAAGCAGCGCCGGCGAGTGTTGTAATTGGAGAAGTACCCGATGTGATTGTTGATGACCTGTATGGATTTATTGTTTTGCCTTGCTGGAAAGCTATGAAGCGGGTTCCTGTAGATGAGTGGAGGTTGTTGCTGGAAGCACCACCAGAAAACGTTACTTTTGCTGCCGCAAGCAGTTCTCTGTCGGTCTGCCTATTACTGATTGGGTTATTGGACCGGCTGTTGATATTCGTGTTATTTGTCGTTTCTGCAAGCACCTCAATGTCAGACAGAAATGTACGGTTATTGTTCAGATTGCTGCTGACATGATTTTTTCTTGAATTGTTGAAAGGATTTTGTTTCCTATTCTGACGTAATATTTGTTGACGCCTACGTTTTGCTTTATCTGCAGCTTTCTGTTGCTCGGCACGAATTTTCACGCGTCGGTCGTAATCATCCCAATACTTTTGTGGCTTCCAGACTCGCTTATTTCCAATGGTTCTCCAACCGGTACAGCTAGACAAGGCAGATGATGACGTTGAAGGTACAGCTTGTTCATCAGCCAAACTTAAACTCCGTTTCGTTGCTTCACTCGTTACTTGATCTTTATTTTGATTGGCAGCAAGCATCGAATTCGATAAGTGTCGAATCTCGTTCAACAAGTCGTCATGATTGAAATTCCGAATTGAAGATTCGTGAACTTTATTTAGCACAGAACTTCGTTCATTACAGCGAGCTGCTATGTCAATCGTGAGGCCTTTTAAGTTCCGTACATTATCATTGATGCGCTTAAGATCCGCAATGAGGCCAGCTGTTAGGTCTTTTACGTAACATTCAATCCGATCCCTCGTAGCAGCCATTGATATATTAAAGAGGTTCGTGACGTAGTTTTTGACATCTGTGAGCTCAGCATTCTGCGCCGTTTTACTGGCTTCCATGTCCAACGATAATGCGGACACAGCATTATCGACTTTTGTTGCCGTGTTTTTGTTTATCGCCGTTACGGATTCTTTCAGCTGTAGCTCCATATGACTAAACAGCTCACCCATTGCATGGAGCTTTTTGAGGTCAGCCGCAATTTTTAAATTAGCGTCGGTTTGTGATTTTATCGAGCTGATTAATTCCTTCTGGTCATTCAGTACCTTACTTGTATCTATTCCTGCTTTCAAATGATGCTGGCAGTCCTCGCAAAGCGGAATCATGTAGCGCGTTATATAATTTTCCTGGTGCCGTTGAACTCCAACACAAGCCGCGTGAAAACATTTAGCACAGAATTCACACTTCCACAGGAATCGATCGTCACCAATACTGCATGTTTTGATACAGCAATGCATGATAAATTTGTTATTAATGTCGGATACGTATCTTTTACCGTCATAGCATTTAACCTTCTCGAGTCCAAGCAAACCCGAATTTTACCATTTGATTTGCGAACCGGCACCAACGGATTCGTCCATTCGCTGTAACATTCCTCTATCACATTCATTTGTTTGAAGCGTTCAATCTCTGCGTCTATCTCTTTCTGTATACCCGGGGAACAGCGATATGTTGGTTGGTTTCTCGGCTTTGCCCCCTCTTTAAGAACAATTTCATGCTCAATCTTGTTCGTCCGGCCAAGATTTCCACTTGAAGTGAACGCAAACGCCTTGACAACCTCAACCAGTTCCTTGCGTTCTGCCCTCGTCAGCTCGTGTTCGACTTGCACTGTCTCTTCCGTTGGTATTTGCCTCTCATCAGAGGCGATGTCTCATCGAAAGTCGGGATGTCTAATGTTACGTCTTCTCCCATTGTTGGTAGTCTCGGTAACATTTGCAGCTATCTATTTCTATTTCGCCTTTAAATTCTCCGACTGGTTCTGGACCGCGTCCAAGATCTACCATCGGTTTAATCCCGAAACTCTTCCAGAAATTACATCCGAGAATCGGTTTCGCAATTTCTGGTACAACCACCGTTTGAACGACCCTCGTAACATTTTTAAACGTGTACGGAATGTTCAGATATCCCAAACATTTATACTGCGTGTTATCAGCCGTGTAGACTTTCAATCTCGTCGGTTGTAGCTTCAGCCCATATCGGTCAGACAGCTCCAATGAGTTGATCACACTGATTCCTGCACCGGAGTCGAGAAGTGCTGTAATTTCACTGTCGAACACCTTAACGCGCAGATAAGGACATATTCTAGTATTTATTTTTATAGTGTGGATTCGGTCGATAGGGTCAAAAATAATGGGGTTGGGAACTTGTTTGCTGGCAGGAATGGTTGCGTTCCCGGTTGTGCATCCCTTTACCAGTTTCCCCGGCGCTGACGTAAATAATCGCCATCCTGTCGTGCACAACGGCCACATGAGCGAATTGTTTGGCCCAACTCTCCACAGCCGTAACAATAAATTTTCCTCGGTTCCTGGCAGTTCCGCCAGTTGTGCCCTATTCGTTTGCAGTTCCATCAAACCCCATGCCGAACCGGCTCTAATGTTTGCTTGCTAGTTTGACCGCCTCTGTTATTTTCTAGCTCACTGTTGTTTTTCCCCACTGCATTAATTGCGCCAATTTCTTCGCCACCATCACTTCCGCTCGCAGACTGGTTGCACTCGACCTGATAAACGTTTCTTTGACTACGACTTTCCGGAAAATGCTGTAGATTTGGGTCAGCAGCATCGATCCCGTGGTTCAAACGGATCAAATGGTCCAAGTCCCTAACGGAGATTGTAGCGATTTTGGATCGGTAATGCTGTCGCATGTTGTCCCACACTACCTCAAACTTTCTCCTACGTGAGAGTGGCGTGGACAGCATTTTATTTAAACGTTCGATTTCTGTCACGAATGCGATGAAAGCCTCCCCTCTCTGCTGTTTCCGCTCCTGGATCCTTAACCGAATACCCTGGTCCTGATTAGGGTTTCCGAATCGGTATCGAATTCGCTCTTCAAAATCGTCCCAGCTCTCGAACTCATCGACGTAGGTGAAAAACCAGTCGGAAGCATGCCCTTCTAGCACGAGATGAATATCGCGCAGCAAGCTGCTGTCAGATACGCCTTCCCTCCTGGCGATTTTTTTTAATTTATACAGGAAGTTTTCCACCGAAACGGACTTTGCATCCCCAGAGAAAAACAATTTCCAGTGTTCTATCCTCCGATAATGTCGAGGCTCCCGTTCTCCCCGTTGGTTACTATAACTGGACCCCCTTGAATCGTACCTATCCTCCGCCGGACGTGTACTCTGTCTTATTCTCGGCCTTTGCCAACCTCTTCTGCCGCTTTGCCTGTCCTCGTCCTCGGATTCGCTACTAACTTCCTGGTGCTGATTTCGTGAAGTGGGCAACCCAGCCGTCCCAGCGTTTTGAGGTGCACCTGCGCTAACCAAAACCAAACGTTGCAACCGATCAACTTGGCACTCGAGTTCCCATACACGACTTCGCATTTCTTCGTACGATGGTTGTGAAGCCGCTCCCCGCTCCGTTGTTTCTGGCTGTGAGGTTTGAGTTCCTTTTGGGATTGCTCCTAACGAGACATTTCCTAGCGCTCCGCCGGTTTTCCCTGTACCCGCCAATGCATCGTCTTCTTCTTTCCTAAGTAGATCAGCCGCTGTACTCTCGTCTTCAGTCTCTGAAGGAGGTAGTTTGCTGGCTGTTTTCAACAGTAACTCTTCGATTCTGTTCAGTAATCGCTGACGAGTCTTTTCGCCACCTTCATTTGCTGCTACGTTTCTCTGCACTCGCAGATAGTAGTGCCTTAAACGAGACAACAAATTTGCGTGGGCGCCGTCATGCAGCAAACATTCAATTTGATCAATCCGGTTAGTGATGAGATCAACTTCCGTTTCAAACTGATAAGGCGCACGATATTCTCGCCCGGTCTTCTTTTCCTCCTGGAACAACCTGCGCAGGAATCGCAATTTGATTGGCATATCTTTTTGCCGTTCTTCCAGCTGGTTTCGCAGGACCAGTTCATAGTCCACTTCTGCGTTCGTCAAATGGTTTGCGTATGGAAACTTCATGGCCATCTCGAAAAATTGATTTAAAACAATTCACCAAGAACAACCTCACTTAGAGTTATCACTGCCGTTAAAACTTTACATAACGCACTATTTATACCAACAGTCGCGCTCAATAAATTTATGAAACAATTAATTCAAGTATGTACAAAGACTCAGAAACTAGAAGAATTTTCAAAATGTAAAAACTATATGATATTATTAATAATGAAACCAAGATTACGACGCATATACAAACATAAATATGAAGAATAAATTATATTAACAACAAGTACTTCAATGTTTTCAATTGTTTCAACCAATCCGAAAAACATTTATTTCAATAATGTTATCTTTAATAATAAAAAGGTGCAATTGCCCAATAGGTTGCGCCAAATAAGTAAAAATCTGTTCTACCCGCAAGATAATTCAAATTATCTGCGAATAAAATTTCAGCCTCTTTTTAACGTTGGGCGCCAATATGTAGCTGGCCCACAGGCCGCGATGTGTTTCCGTCTACTAAATACTTTCCAGGACGTATAAACGAGTAGCTTAAGCGCCACCTCCAGAGAGGGCTACTCATCGTGTTGAATTTTGCCCAGCACGAAACCTAAACCTCAGGGCAGGTTGTGGAAGAATTGTCCCGAAACGACATAAAGAAACGGTAGCAATTGTTGAATGAAGAATTACTCCGCCACGCGTACGATGAAACCACTACTCCGCTTAGCCAAAAACAACCGTCTTATCGAAACACGGAAAACACGAGTGTCCGAAAAATAAGCGTTATCATCACAGGCGGAACACCAATGCCAAATCTTTCTGTTCGATTCAGCGGCAATAGTGGGACTGTTTCCCGAGAGCCACCCGGAGTAAAATAAGAACGAACAACGACAAAAAACTACACGTACGCGAATGTGAGAATTCTCCTAGACAAGATTTACCTGTTTGGGAAGCATAAAATCGAGCATAGTGTATAGTATTTACAACGATTTACATTTATTGCATGGAGCGGGATTTACTTAAGTCTAACGGGTTAGTGGCGTGTACAGTCGTACAGTCAATTATCACATTTTTATTTCCTCGCTTCTGTGTGCTTCCCTACTTTACTCCTACAGAGCGGTCAAAAGAACTCGTCCAACAGACGGCTGGACGGCGAAAGCTTTCTATCAAGAAGGGTTTTTTTGTGTGTCTTTATCGGGCCCGGCTCATAGAGCTATTTTTACTCACGGTAGATAGAGAAGTCCCGTCGGTGCTATTAATAGCCCTACCGTCGATGACTTGTTGCGTTCGCTGCTATTCTGATTGGCGTCCTTGGCGTCGATCGATGAGCTGCGATGGCGTCACTCGATGATAGCGATGGCGTCGATCGGTGTGGAGCGATGGCGTCGCTCGAACTACTTCGACGGCGTCGTTTGCCGGCTGATCGCAAGTGCCGACGTTTAACCAAAGCAGCAACTTCCAATCCCGTCGTGGGTCAGCAGCGTGAGGGTGGCAACGTCGCGCCAGTGCAGCGGCTAGTAAAGGGCGAAAAGAAAGCCCAAAAAAGAAGCCGACAACGGCTGATTTGGGTTTTCAGCATTTTTTGTCGTACACACATTTAAACTTCTCTTACCTTCTTTTTTTTACAATAACACACGAAAAAGCGTCCGTAGACCGCACTCCTATATTTAACCGCACTAGCTAAACCCTAACGAAACGGAAAAACTTAACTAAAAAGAACACTCACATTTAACAAAAGACTTACTATAAAACGCACGCGAAATAAACTAATCACACTACTGCCTCGTTCACGATCAGAATTGAAATGGACGAGTAGTAGTTCCGAAAACCCTCAGATAAGTTGCGCGGTATTCGGTTTCCGCGATCGGAAGTAATGAACCACTTCAACACGATCATTTATGGCTTAAGCGTGAATGATTTTATCTCCTTCTTTCTTCCGTTCTTCCAATCGCAGATTTGCTTCCCCACCCGCTTCGGTATTTAGTGAGACGGAAAATACTAAGAAAAGGGAATTTTAAATTGCTGAATTCAATATAGTGGAGTATTTGTATACAAGCGTCTGATTTTCAATTCTATCATGCAATATTGAACAGTGAAACTAAGTGAAATTGAATGATTTAAATTCGTATAACAGTGACCATGCTACAAGTTGAAAACATCGATATCGGGAAGGCCAACACTCCCGATGAACAGCGCTGCGAAGACCATTTCCAGGAAACCGTTAGTCGCGCCGATGACGCTAGACACTTCGTCCGCCTACCGGTTCGTGAGGAACTATTGCCAATGCTCGGCGATTCTTACACGACCGCACTACGTCGGTTCCAATCTATGAAGAAAAAGTTCGCTGTCGATGACGATCTTCGTGACGCTTACCATGCGTTCATAAACGTTTACGAAAGCTTAGGTCACATGGAGGAGGTGATTTCGTCTGCGTCGCGAGGCCCACAATTTTTCCACCCCACCATACCATTTACCGTCCAGAAAGCACAACAACCAGGACACGCCTGGTGTTCGATGGATCCTGCCGAATTTTCAACGGGTTGTCGCTCAATAAAGTACTGTATTCCGGTCCGACGATTCAACCAGTATTCGACCGTTATCAACTTCCGCATGCCTCGCTACACCGTCACAGCCGACGCCGAAAAGATGTTCCGGCAAACCTGGGTGCATCCACACGACGTGCAATTTCAGCAGATCTTGTGGAGGAAGGATCCGTCTGAACCAGTTCGCATTTTCCAACTAAAAACCGTTACATATGGACTCGCAAGTTCACCGTTTCACGCTGCTCGTGTACCAACTGGCCAACGACGAAGAAGAGAGCTTTCCACTTGCGGTTCCCGTAGTACAAAAGGGAATGTACGTTGACGACGTACTCACCGGCCACGACGACCGAGAAAAGTTTGCGGAAACTTGTCATCAATTAAAAGAATTACTACAACAAGCTGGCTTGACGCTCAGGAAGTGGGCGACCAATGGCCGTGCTCTCAAAGATTCCTCATCAATTGTGGGAAGCTTCGTCGGAGCTGGAAATCGATCGATCGCATTCCGTGAAGACTTTAGGACTCATTTGGTTTCCTCAGTTGGACACCTTTAGGTTTAAGGTACCAAATCTGTCACAGCTAATCGATGTAACAAAGCGGATTGTAGTATCCGAGATGTCCCAACTGTTCGATCCATTGGGCCTTTCGGGACCTGTGGTTGTGAAGGCCAAGATGTTTGTTCAAACATTGTGGGCAAAAAAATTGAAATGAGATGAAGAACTGTCCGAACAGTACACCGCCTGGTGGATTGATTATCGCTCGGAGCTCAACCAACTACAAACTCTCTCCGTGCCACGTAGAGTTTTGCACAATCGGCAGTACAGTTTACACTGCTTTTGTGATGCTTCAAAGACAGCATACGGTTGCTGCATTTATGCTGTTTCCCGTGACGAGTTCGGACAGCTCCACAGTCATCTACTAACTGCCAAGTCCCGAGTCACTCCCCTACGTGGATTCCTCGGCTCGAACTATGCGCTGCACTGCTCGGTAGCCAACTTGCCGACAACCTACAGTGCACTACTAATTTCACCGAACCTCCAACATTCTGGACGGACTCGACGATCGTGATGCACTGGATCAAGTCGCAGTCTAGTGTTTGGGAGGTCTTTGTCTCGAATCGCATCGCAGAGATTCAGCGCCGTACGACGAAGAGCCGTACATGGAGGCATGTGCCAACAGAGCAGAATCCTGCAGATCTTATCTTTAAGGGAATGATGGCAAGCCAGATCTTGAAGGATGAGTTTTGGTGGCATGGACCGTGTTTCCTGAAGGACCCCGTTGATAGCTGGCCCCAGTGCACAGTTTCGACGCCGAACGCTCAGGACTTGCAGCAAGAAGACTGTCCAGTCATCGCTTTTCTTAGCAACACCGCTGAGTTTTCATTATTTGACCGCTTCTCGGACCTCGCCAAGCTAGTCCGCTTCGTAGCGCTAATGTATCGTCGCATCAACAATGCCAGACTTCCTCGAGGCAAGCTTCCCCATCAAGCTCTTGAACAAGCGCAGCACCCACCGCGGTGTCTGACGCATCCGATTCAATTGTGAATGGTTTCGAAAAATCGAGGTTGGCGAGAATCGATGCGGACGTGAGTACAGATTTTAATTCTATGAAAGCTTCCTCGGCTTCTTCGCTCCAACTAAATTTCTTTTTTGATTTTTTTAGCAAATCGGTGATAGGTACCGTGATTTTGCTGTAATTTTTCATAAAACGCTGGTTAAAACCTGCCAATCTCATCCTAACGTCTTTTATGGATTTTGGTCTTGCATAGTCCAGTATGGGTGATATCCGAGAACTATCTATTCCAATACCTTTCTTTGTCAGTAGATAACCCAAGTATTTAATTTGTTTTCTACAAAACCTTGACTTTTCCATGGATATCGTCAGGTTTGCGTTGCGCAACCTGTCTGCGACTATTCGCAGCAAACGAAAATGTTTAGTAAGCGAGTTAGTAGCGATTACAATGTCATCTAGGTATACAAAGACTGATGGCAATAAATCGAAACCAATAACTTTATCCAAAAAAAAATGGCCCATTAGATTTCCTAACCGGAACTAGTGGGTTAGTCCACTCGCTATAGCATTCCTCAATAACACATTTAATCTCAGCGTCAACCTCCTGTTGTATGGAAGGTGAGCATCGATAAGTGGGTTGATTTTTAGGCTTAGATCCCTCTTTTAAAATTATCTCGTGCTCGATTTGATTTGTTCGACCCAATTTTTGCGTGCTAGTAAAATCGAACGCCCGTATCGCATCCATCAACTCTGCTCGTTCCCTCTCCGACAGTTAATGTTCAACCTCGATCGTTTCTTCTGTCGGTTCCTGGTTTTTATCTGGTATATCAATGGTTGGCACATCAAGAGTTTTATCTTCTCCCGTTATCGGTAAAGTAGGTAACTGTTCTATCGGTTCAAGGGTAAACGCAATTAAATTATCGACGTCGGAAAATTCACCTATCTGTTCTGGTCCATGGCCCAAATCTACCATTGGTTTCATCCCAAAACTTCGCCAAAAATTACACCCTAAAATTGACTTTGAAATTTATGGTACTACGACGGTTGGTACCACCTTAGTCACATGTTTATATGTGTACGGTATATTTAAATAGCCAATGCACGAAAACGCGGTGTTATCGGCCGTACAAACCCTTAATTTTGTTGGCTGAAGTTTTAACCCGTATTTCTCGGCAAGCTCTAGGGAACTAACTACACTTATTCCGGCTCCCGAATCCAGTAAAGCAGTCAATTCTGTGTCGAAAACCTTTACTTTTAGGTACGGACATTTCCTCGTATCGATTTTTATTGTGTGTATCTGATTTATCGGGTCAAAATTACTAACTACTTCTTTTTGTGGAATGCTCGGATTCCCAAACGCGCATTCCCACTTTAGTTTCCCTGTCTCTGAGCTACCGATCTTGGATATGTACTTGAGCATTTAGGACACCGTCTAATAGTCTGCCCTAATGCACCACAACCATAGCAAAATATCGATTTTGGCTCTTGGCAGACCCGCCAGTTGTGTCCCACTTTGCGACAATTCCAGCATTCCCCTAACTGGTTTTGTCCTCTCTGCTGAATTTCACCTGTTTTGTTCCTAATCGGTCTCGCTACTCGGTTCTCATCTCTACCTTCCCACCGTGGCCTCAAAATATTAACGTCTTGAGCGTCATCGCTCCCGTTTTCGTACAACTCGCAATCCACGTTGTGTATTGGTTTGTGATTGCGCGTGTCAGAAAATTGTTGTAACATAGGATCGGCTGCATCGATGTTATGGTTCAACCAAATTAAGTAATCCAAGTCTCGAACACGTATAATTGAAATTTTGCTTCGATAATGCTGCCGCATTTCGTCGTTTTGACAGCGGTGTAGAAAGCATTTTGTTCAACCGCTCAATCTCCGTTACGAAGGCAATAAAACTTTGTCCCCTTATCTGGATCCGTTGTCTTATTCCTTGATCCGTATTAGGATTACCGAAACGATACCGGATTCTTTCTTCGAAATCGTTCCAATCAATAAACTCATCCACGTAGGTCAAAAACCAGTCTGATGCTAAACCCTCTAAAATAAGGTGAATATCACGTAGCAGGGCTGAGTTTGAGACTCCCTCGCGAGAAGCAATTTTTTTGAGCTTGTACAAAAAATTCTCAACAGAAACCGATTTTCTTTCCCCTGAAAAAGATAACTTCCAATTTTCAATCCTACGATAGTGTCTTTGACCCTGAATTCCATGATCCCTATGCCTCTGAGGCGATCTACGGGTATTTACCCTGCTTCCGGCATCGGATCCTACTCTTCTAGCGCTATTGCCACAGTCGCTTCGATTGGACAGTCTTCCGTTGGAACTATTTTGCGAATACCCGTCAGAATCTGAATTATCATCAACCCTATTCTGCTCTCCTGTTATACTCCCCCACCGTGAATTTCCAGTTAGTGATTCCTTTCTGTTGGTCTTTGAATTCGCTTGTAACTGACACAATTGCGATTGCAATTCGGCAATTTGCCTTTGCAGTTCACCGTACGAAGGTTTAGTAAATCGTTCCGAATCTCTATTATTTGCTCCCTGGTTCGTTTTGGGTATTGCTCCTAAAGAACTCTTCCCATTGCCAACAGCTTCCTCATCTATCGTTTCACCTTCCGCCCCTTTCTTGCTATCTGTCTATTCAAAATCGTTTTCAGACTCAGAGACTTTTTCTTCTTCCAACGGACACTTTGCTGTAGCCTTTTGCAACAGTTCAGAAATATTACTAAGTAGTTCTTTGCGTAGTTCCTCCCCACTTTCGCTGCTTGCCTCTCCCCTACGTACTCTAAGAAAATAGTGCCGCAACCGAGAGACTAATTTTCTATTCGTCCCGTCTTGTAACGCCAGCTCGATCTGGGAGACTCGATGCCGAATGACATCTGCCTCCTGTTCGAATTTGTATGGAGGTCGGTAATTTTTCCCTTCTTTCTGGTCCACCAAAAATAAATGTCGTAAAAGTCTCAATTTCGTCTGCGTGTCCTTCTGTCTCTCCTCTAAACGACAACGCAACAGTAATTCATAATCCACTTCCTCATTTGATAAGTGGTTCGAATATGGGTATTCCATTTCGCCAAATTCAAAATATAACAATGATCACAAAAATCCGTTCACCAAAAGAAAAATGTTCACTAACACCAATAATAAATTAATAAATTGCACTATGTTCTATCAAATAAATAAATTATGGGGTTTGCAAAACAAAAAATGCAAATATAAATTTTAAATAAACGAATGAATAAATAAATAAATTAACGTAGATAATAAATATAATTTAAGTACTGACTATAACGAAGAAATCAATTTCCATTAGGCACAAGGGTAAGACGCATACGCAAATAAAAATTTCGAATCAACGAGTTATGTATATTTTTTCTTAACAACAATCCGAAATGAACTTTGCGAGAAAAAAAAAATCGCAATCGAATAATGTATAATTCAAAATCGTGCAACGAATTTCCAAATCTAGCAAAAATTCTTAAACATTCGTTTTTTAAACGTTTGGCGCCAAAGTGTAACGCGGACGATTGTCACGCGTGCGGTGATTCTCGTTCTGAAGGAACTCAAACGGTTGACTTAAATGCGCCACCCCCAGAGGGGATCAACCGTCGTGTTGTATTTGCCCGGCAAGAGATCTCCTTTCAGGGCGGATTCAGTAAAAGAACCCGAGCTGTGAATCGCGGAAGGTATGGCCAACAACCACCAACTTAAACGGCTATCTGAAAATTCAACGCCAGTGGAAAAAACGCAGAAGAGGTCCTTGAAACAACCCGTCGCTCGGCCAGTTAGCAAAAAACCACCACCCACTACTTTATCATCACGGGGAATAGACTCCAATCAAACTAACCGTTTCGGTCGGTAAGGTGGGTGGAGGGGATTGCGAATCCCAAGCAATCCTTACTTGGAGTAAAAAAGAAGAAAACGAACGAACCGCAACTGGACAAGCGACGTGTAGTTCCTAACAGACCGAACCAATCAACAGGGGTAGCTTCTCATATTCGCCAGAATGAACTCAACTGATTTGTGGGTTTACATTATCGGTAACGTCGGTACATAGTGCACTGGTTTATTTGTAGCTAAATTACACGCATCTTTATCTTCGGCCTTTGCCGACCTCTCCTCCAACCTACCTACTGTCTCATCTCTCACTTCTTTCTCCCTCTCTATCTATTGACCTATCGTGTGCGGTTTTGGTTCTAGCGATTTCTAATCGGGCCTTTACGTTCGAACGGATTATTTCATCGTCTTTTATGACACTTTACATGCGCATGTTATGAAAAAAAGGTTTGAGTACTCACTGACCGTAGACCATTGTAGTGCTCGGGAACATACCTCGATGATGACAACGGTGCGACGAAACAATGGCGGCGGTGCAACGAAAACGATGGCGTCGCTTGTGGCTGCGACGACGCCGACGAGGGACGTGGTAAATCTCGTTCTGTCGATATGTTGCAAACGCTTGAAGAATCGACCGGGTTCGGACTGAACCGTGGATGACCGTTAAGCCTGTATCAGACTAACCGTTGTAGCGGTTGACCGCTACCGTTCCGTTCCTTTTCGACCAATCAGAGCACAGCGGTCGACCATCGCTTGTTGTTGTTGTAAAAAATAGAATTATTTCTATTTTTGCCGCCAACCGTTCCCAACGGTTGGCGACTGCTGTCATTGACATGGCAAAGGCAAACGTGCCTCTTCACACCTACACAAAGTCACATATAGAGACTTATCGACTAAAAATGTGTGCTTCTCTTTTTGGCACACACGACAGCCAGTCAAAACATTAATAGCACCGGCAACGCTGCTTGGCGATGTCAAATTTCGACCAACGGGAACGGGAAGGAAAAAAAAGAAGTTTTGTTTTGATCGTGCGCTAGGAACTTGTTTTTATTGAATCTGTGTTTCGTTTGTTAGAAATAGTTCCAGTGCAAGTGAAAAAAAGCTTGGCCGTTCGTGCCTCTCCGGAGGAATATAGTCATACGGCCAGGCCCGTAGGTATCGGGGGGGCTAGGGGGGCTTAGCCCCCTCACGCGTTTTCTCATGTATGTGATAGATACTAGGTGAAAAAATCCAAAAGAAAAATCTGAAATATTAGCAATAAACATTATTGAATAGTCACCAGTTTTTTTAATGTTAACGGTATCAGTCAATTGTTTGGTCGAGCAAATATGCCAAAAAGGATAAGTTCATCAATCCTTTGGTGAGCCAGTATCCTAACTTCCTGCAATATGATCTTGTGATTTATGTTCATGTACAGTTCAATTTATTTTGGCCAGACTTTTCCACATCTCGGAAGCATAACCCAGACCGTCACCTGGCTCGAACAACTCTGTTCCGGTTCGGTCCGAAATAAAATCAGACTATAAAAATTGTAGTCTGACCGAACTTTGAACTAGGCATTCCACACTCTACCTGGTCTGATGGTAAACGCTGATCAAACAAAGCCTATCGTAAAATTTAGAATTTGGGCTGACGGTTGAATCGCTCCATTCTCTCAGTATCGTTGGTTGACATCGGTCGGCGATTCTCGAAGCTGGATTTATTTGAATTTCGTTTAACGATAGGGCTCAAAAGTTTCGTCTTCTCGGAAAAAATCATCCAAAATTTTTTTTTCCGATAAGGTACACCAGATCTCGACGTTTCATGCATCTTTTAGACATTTGGCATAAAAAAATTCGATATCGACGATATCATGAACTTTTACTTGTGCATTTCATCAGTCAGAAAGTTGGAACATTGGTCGCTTTGAGGGACGTGTTCCCAAGGCCGATTTAGCTGAAATTTTGCGTGGGGACTTTGAACCCTACCGCTAAACGATATTTGAATGACCTTTTTTCATACATCTCACTGGCGCCCTACTGTATATCTTCCATTACTCGTCAATTGAGGTGAGTATTTTTACGGCTGGGTATTTGAATACAAGCTCGATATAGTCTAGTCTAGTCTACACTAACACAGCCAGTACCTACTTGAAAGGATCCTGGAAAATGATATCCCCCATTTTAAAAATGGTTTCCATACATTTTTCTTATCAACGGCCAGGCCTACTGTGTAGCGCAATATAATACAATGTAATCTAAGAACGGGGACAATCCGTACCAACCGATCCGTATGTAAGAAGTAATATACCTTATTCGTTGGTAGTGATAAAGCTAAGAATGTACACTCCTTTGTTGACCAATCTCCTGGGATGGAACATAGGTATTTCCTCCTAATGTTCGGGTATCGGAACCAAGGATATAGCGCCTTTACTCGCTTCAACTGTTAAGCCTGTAGTACACTCTTTGACCAAGCGTCAAATATTTGTCACTTTTTGACAGATAAAAATTTAGTCAAAGACAATTGTTTGTCACTCTCCAATTTTAATATGGGGCAAACACGGGCAAACAACAACCATGATGTCAAATAAATTTGACCATTATGTCAGAAGGTCAAATATTTGACCATTAGACAAAGAGTGTACTACAGGCTTTACGGTTGGAACTTGAGTACTAACTCTAGTCCTAGCATTTTTAGCTTATGGTTATAGCGCCATTACTCGCTCTCTGAAAGGAATATGGATTATTATTATTATTTATAAAATAACGACAGCCCTTTCGTCAAATGCCAATTGTGTATTCTGTAGATGAACTAAATAGTGATAAAAAACAAAAAAAAAAGAGATGAACAATCACAAGCAAAAATATGCGTTATTCAATTCAGTTTTCAATTAATGTAACGCCACACACGCGTGTGTGTGTGTGTGTCAGTGTGTGTATTTAGTCTAGTAAATATCGGAATTGTATTAGCTTCTATTAGATTCTATGATTTGAATCCAGTTTAAACCAGGCCAGGCACGTGTGCGTGATTTGTTTCACATATTATACAATTTTTTTTCTATATTGGAACTGGGTTATATCTGAGAAAACGAAGTAAAATATGCGATTTTTCTCCTATAGATCGTTAGTTCTTCGGGATATCAAATTCAGTCTGTTGAGTTTTAATAATTATACTCGGTAAAATTTTAATAACACGGGCGAAATCTTTTAATAACCGCCACAGCGAGGGTAAACTTGAACGCGTTGAACGAATCTACTGGTGTGTGTAAATAAACTAAGTAACCTATTAAATCCGAAAGTTGTAAAAGTTTCATGCATCCAAAGCCTAAAATTCCAAAAAAAAGCAAATATGCATACAAAACAATAAAGAATTTTCTTCAAACGCCAAAATTGTCATTATTAGCATACCATTAACATAAATTTGAGTCATCTCGATTTACGAAACTTCGAAATAGTCACTCAAAAATCAATATTTGCTCAAAAACTAAGAAAATCATGAAACGAGACTTAATTAAATACCCACAAAATTCTCAAATTATGTTTTTAGAGTTTTTTTTATTGCAGGGCGTCGAAGAAATTATAAGGCTATCACGGTTTTTTCCCGATCTTGTTTCTTTCCCGTCGAGTGAGGATCATTTTTATTACAAACTAAGAATATGGAATATGTAGTTGATTAATGATTTGATAACCGAGCAAAAATATGTATGAAAATTTTTTCGATGTAAGTCAAAGTGAGGATGCAATATTGTGCTATATGGTAAAGCTTATGGTATATGATAGAGTGATGTATCATTTTCATAAATTATAAATCGAGATTATAAATAAATTATATATCTAAATTTCCGCACTATTTCTTTGTTTTCTCACAAACAGCTTTTTCTTTACGTTTCCATGAACAAATTATCATAAGTCTTGAATTAATTACATTTCACAAGACATGTTCCCAATGATGAAATATGGACCATGTCTATTTTAAACTCATTGATGCAACTCAGAGGCTTACACGCTTGACTCTTGATGCATCAAATGACAATAAAATACAGAGTACCAAAATTCGTAGTAAGTATTCATTCCAATGACTTGAACTCTTTACCATCCCGCACTAATAATACAGGAAACGATCATGCTCTCTAAAAAAAAAACTGGTCAATACTTTACCGGATGATTGTTACATTTTTGGGGAAGACTCTCACCAGGCACAAGCCACTTTTCCGACCGGCGATAGGACTAGAAGTTTGCTTTGAATAGACAGTCAAGCAATCAGAACATCTTTCTGCTCCAGTGGTTCAATTTGTCCAATTCTCCGTGCTCATTTTCTAGTTGATCGAATCATCAATTCGCCTTCCACTTTCGGCCAATTCATCTTCAAATATATAAACTTTCACTAACTTCAGTGCTGGAAAAATGTAAGCGAAAAGTCACACGCGGAAAAGTTACGTCCATTCGCGGCCGCAGTTTTTTTTTTTTGTATTTGAATACAAGCTTGAAATGAATATAATGTAAGCTCTTACTCAGTTAGAGTAAAACTAGCTGAACCTGCGTAAAAAATTGGTCCCCTGAAATTCAATTACACAATGTAAACCTGCTCATTTAAGTTAGCAATTTGTAGATTTTTTTGCTTTAATAAGGAGGTTTTTAACCACAAGCTGGCTCGCCACTTCAAGACAGAAATGATAAGGTTTATATCCCTGCTTTGATTCCGGGAAATTCCGGGAATATAAACCCGGAAAACCGGATTTCGGGAATAAGAAATTTTTTACGGGAGACCTCTAACGCTTATTTAAAAATAAATGAGCTTCTGAATCTTTAGGTGCTAAAGCAATCGAAATGGGACGAAAACTGCAAACGGTATAAGAATTTTAATTTGTGAGTACCCGAGAACACCGTTGACGCGTAAAGATCCTTTTTTTGTCGAGCACATAACGGTTCTAAACTGCTTAGTCCACAAAAAATAACCCCCCCACGCGAAACGGAGTAGCTACGGCTCTGCATACGGCGTTTTTGTCGTGTTCGCGTAGTGTTTGGTGATGCTGATTCACTTAACTAGCGAACAAATTGGACACCATGAATCCGGGTTCGAAGCACGGCATCGGCGCTGTTATCGACTGCATGATCATCTCCTTCGCTATTATACCTAAAATACAAGCCTCCGATCGGAAGCATTGATTTGCAAAAGTGCTCAGAAAGTAACTATTGCACCCAGATTGGTATGCTTACGATTGAACAAATTATTAGAATTCCGACGTCCACCACCGCCGGATGATGTTGAATCGCTGGTGCTAGCAAAGCAAGGCAATACTGCTATTCAGCGGTAGGTTTGCGTGAATATATGGCTTTCACCGGGTACTAATATGTCGTTTTATATTTTTTCAGGAATTTGCTGTCAGCTGATTGTTGCGACGAGTGGTGTTCGCATCTTAATAAACCACTTGCTCTGCTTGAAGCCTGGGGACAGACCGATAGCAGAAGTTCGAGTTGCTAAATGCTAAATACGATCAAACTGCTTCATATCGGTTTTCTGTACAGTTGCCATTGTTAGTAGTATTATTATTAGTTAGTTAGTTAGTTAGTAGTAGTATTATTAGTTAGTTATTTATTGAAGTTATAATTCAAACGTCCCAAGCAGATAAGGATTAGTGTTTTTTTCAAATAGGATGTTTTGAGATGAATTAAATGTTAACTAATATTTATACAGAATTTATATTGTGTGTTCTGCCATGAACGGAGAAATCAACACTATTACATACATTTTATATTTTATTATATTAATAGTTTGTAGTTGATTTCGCAATTAAGTGAAAATTGAGTGAATATGGCAAACAAAAAATGAATTGAAATAAAACTCAACCCTAATCTTACATTTATCTTTTACTAACTATAATTGAGAATTGCATGATTTTTTCGGAACTTATTCGACATATTTTGTAATGTTTACACATTAGTAAGCCTATGTACAAGGGTCAAAATAAGTAGGATAGGCAAGTGCCGGTAGGTAGTAAATCTGCTAATTTTTGAATGGATTTTATAATTGATGACCTGATAAAAATGCTTATTTGCATCATTGGCATAGATGAAAAAAACATTTCTAAAGTGAATGTTTCATCAAGATCAGGAGTCGGCTAAAAGCTCATCGAGAAATGGCTATTTTAGAAATGAAGCAGGGCAGGCAGTGGGAAAAATATACGGTTGTGACGCATATGCTGGTTGGTCGATTATCCGAAAGCATTGAGGGAAGATTCAACACACAAAAATTTAATGAGGCCAGCCGTGTGAACTGGAGCATTGTCATCCTGAGAAAAAAAACCTTCACCATTCGGGAATAATGCTTGCATCGTTGAGAGAACCTGATGATAAGAATAATTTCATAATACTGTTCAAGAATCAAGGATTGTTTCGAAAGTGACCAAAACAACCAATATTCAAAAATATGTGTTTCGGAAGATGCCTGATAATCCTGAAGATAGAGTTGTCGCATGCTATATTTTGTTGCAGAAATGTAAATTCTCGAACTAGGACTTACTTCGGGACATCCAGTTTGTTCCGGAAGTGGCCAATGACGCCTAAATTTAAAAATATGCCTTTTGAAAGATTCCAGATGAAAAATCCTGGAGATATAGGTGCCACACGCTATATTTTTACGCAGAAACGTAAATGTCCCCTGAGACAGGTTCCTCTGGGGATTTCCAGATGAGAAATAGCCATTCCTCGATGGGCCCTTTACCGATTCCTGATCTTGATGAAACATTCACTTTACAAATGTTTTTTTCATCTATGCCAATGATGCAAATAAGCATTTTTATCAGGTAACCAATTATCAAATCCATCCAAAAATTAGCAGGTTTGTCATGCCTACCGGCACTTGCCTATCCTACTTATTTTGACCCCTGTACATATGCTTACTAATGTGTAAACATTACAAAATATGTCGAATACGTTCCGAAAAAATCGTTGCAATTCTCAATTATAGCCAGTAAAAGATAAACGTAAGATTGGGTTTGAGTTTTATTTCAATTCATTTTTTGTTTAAAAGCAACTACAACTATTAATATAATAAAGTATAAAACGTATGTAAAAGTGTTGATGTCTCCGTTTATGGCAGAACACACAATATAAATTCTAAATTTATATTAGTAAATAATCATTTCATCACATAAAATCCTATTTGAAAAAAAAAAACACTAATCTTCATCTGCTCGGGACGTTCGAATTCATAATTTTAATAAATAACTAACTAATAATACTACTACTAACTCACTAACTAACTAATAATACTACTACTAACTCACTAACTAACTAATGATACAACTAACAATGGCAACTGTATATGAAGCAGATTGAACGTATTTAGCAACTCGTACTTCTGCTATCGGTCTGTTCCCAGGCTTCAAGCAGAGCAAGTGTTATATTAAAATTAGCACACCACTCGTCGCAACAATCAGATGACAGCAAATACCTACAAAAATATAGGACGATGTATTAGTATCCGGTGAAAGCTATATATTCACGAAAACCTACCGCTGAATAGTAGTATTGCCTTGCTTTGCTAGCACCAGCGATTCAACATCATCCGGCGGTGCTGAACGTCGAAATTGTGATAATAATTTGCTCAATCGAGAGCATATCAGTCTGGACGCAGCACTTCTGCAAATTCATGTTCCCGATCGGAGGCTTTCATTTTTCATCATCAGGATAGATCCAATAGCGAAGGACATGACCATGCAGCCGATACCAGCGCCGATGCCGTGCTCCGATCCCGGATTCATCCTCGAACATCGTCGATACCTTCCAGAGGACGACTGGACTTTCACCTTCATTCTTGTTTACGTTCGTATCCAACATTCGTACGAAAGTTTGGATTCGAATGAGTTCGAAAATGCCATTCTTGTTAACATAAGACCATACGAATCCATTCGTATCGCATACGAATGCGATACGTATACGAAAAAGGTGGATGTCTATGCAAAAACGGTTGATGTCTAGACTTAAGGGTTAAAAAAGTTTAAATGTCAGGAGAGAAATGTCAAGTGTGTCAAGCCGATTGAGCGAGGCTCCTGACGGCAAACAGTTTTTTTAATGAATGAAAATGAAATATGTTTTTATTATAATTTGCATAATAAAATGGTCTTTTTTGAGAAACATTTATAGTTAACGTATGCCTACAACACAAGACTATCGCTGTTACTTAAAATTTTCCTTTTATAAATAGAATTTGTTTGGCGAAATATGCAATTGGAACCAAATTTGCAAACTCCGATGCAAAAACAATAAGCGGGTCATGGGCTTGCATAATGCATTAAAACTTGACTGTTTACGTTTTTTGAACGACTTGGACAGCATACTTGAGCAGTTTATTTTGCTAAATTTTGGTGAATATTGTAATAAGTGAAAGGGTGAACAGGTGTGAGCCGACAGATATGGATAGTGCTACGACAGAGTAATTTCACAGTAAGTGTTTTTTTGTTGCAGAATAGTTTTTCTTCATTCTAAAAAACCACTTTTTATAGGAGTCACACAGCACGACCAACTTGCGCTCGTTCCATTGTTATAAATTGGTCCACAAAAAGACGCTCGCCGATAAGGAAATTAGCCTGGCCTACAAGCGGCCTAAGCATCAGGTAAGTTTGATTCTGAAGAAAATTAACAACTGATATTTAATTAACTACACCCACTAGCCAAAACGCGTGTGTGTGTGAACGTTGTGTCTTTTTCTCGCGAATTTGTGGACCACTTTTTCTAAGAGTTTTTATGTGTTAAATTTCAGAACCAGCCGACACTGAGCAACGTATCTTGAAGAACATCATCAATGGCAAACAGCAGCGACGGGACTTGCGTTAGGCCGCCCTGTGTCGTGCCAGTTTAGTACTATTGTTAAATCCTAGCGATCGGCCAGGACTAAGTAGGGCACTTCCCTAAAAAGGTGAATTGTTAATACCATGCAGGAATTTTTGTCAGACCCTCTGTGAGTGACAGATAATGAAAAATAAATAATGCTTCGCCTACTATTCTGAGATCTTATTTTTGAATTAAATTCCTGCTACCTGTCCGGAGGTGGATTAAATTTTTGTTGTACACATCGACAATTTTTGTTGTCGAAAAATGAACAACCTGATCGACTATGTGACCGAGGAATAGTCGTATTTTAGTGCGGCTGATTGTCAAGATTGATTTGATTAAGGAACAGTATTTATTCTGCGTCAATGATGTGAAACCCGAAATGAATTTAGAGGGCAAAGGGTTTGTGGGCGATAGAACGAACGATGAAACGTGCGGTGGTGCTGCGACCGATGGTTCCATTAATGTGCGTGATATATTAAATGTCAGGACAGTTTGCGATGAATATTACTGCGAAATGTGCTGGTGCAATTCATTACAAGTACCTCAGGCAAATGCAACGATGCTTCGATCAGGCACCATAATGGAATTAATCAAGATAATCGAAGGTGAGCTAACTTATGCCAAAATGTTTAGAAACTCAAAAAGGCTTAAAGTGGAACTGCACACTGACTCGAAGTTATCAAATTAGTTAACCAATATTTGATCAAGAAAAAGTACTTCGTCGTGGTTGAGAGGACACAACTTCCAGTTTCTTGAAGACATGTATCACTGTGTAGGAACGACAATTTGTAGGCATTTTGTTATTTGAACAGTGTAACAACTGTTCCGATTTCCTAATTATTAGTACTACGAATGTACACTAAGGTCGCTTTTTACGCGCGGGATGCGTTCCAAATTTGTATTTGTATAAACGACTTTTTTGAGTTGCAAATATAACAAAGAAAACCGTCCGAAAACGTTAAAATCTCGTTTGAATATGATAGTGGCCAATCTAGAGACCAAAATGCAATATTTTAAATTTTGAGTATTTACACCAAAATTGTGAAAACTGATATATGATCACTCGTGGCCAAAAACGGAAAACGTGATTGAAATGAGGTCGATATCTTGTACCGTTTTTGAATAATGGAGGAAAGCAACCCGCGTGAAAAAAAAAACGGGTAAAAAGCGACCTTACTGTATAGGGATACCATCTAGTCGGAGGTAGAAATCAGGACACCCTTTTTTCGGCACAAATTTGATCTAAGCTTAAGACCTCCTAGCTTGTCTCAAGGTACGATGTTGGCCTAACAAGCCAGTGGTCATAGCTTCAAAACCCACCCTGAGAGAGATTGTTATAATAAAATCGGAGCCTTAGTTCCGCAATTGTTCTGTATACTAATAATTGGCTGCAAAGTCTGTGTCCAACAAACAGAAAGATCAAGTTTCGACAGCGTAATATTAGTACCTACGTTTCTTTGATTTAACTGTTATAGATGTGAAGAGGCAGATAAATGAGTAGAATGATTGTAGAATGATAGTCTAAGAATCACAGTGTCGCAGTGAAAAAATATGACATAGGTGGTTCAATTCTGTTGAAACCGCGGGGCATTTCAAAGGCGTGGGACACGTTTCGTTGGATGTATTTCTAGACGGGACATTTTGTTGAAACACAGGATGCTTAATGATTTCAACATTTCTCTCGTCACATCGCACAGTGTTTTATTTTGCCGTTTTCATGCGATTAATTGAATAGCAATATAAATGTTGATTATAGCCATAATGTATGTTCGGATAAGTTTCAATGTATTCAAAAATGCATATTTCGTTCTAGAAAGATGAGTGATCAATCCACCTAAAAGTGAGATAGAGAGTTTACTTTTTCATCAGATTGAGATAGACGAGTGGTGTCTTCGGCAAACTTTTAGTTGATATCAAAACTAGATACTTTGCCGTTATAACTTTTTTCTTAGATTTCTCTTTTATTTTTTAAACCTTCTACAAAGTTTTAAGCCATCCAAAAATGCATGTCTATGCTAAGCATTGTTATTTTTAATCACCTAAAATAAAAAAGTTATTTGACATATTTCGATATTTTTGGTGATACCTTCACGTGAGCCCTCTCCAAATTACGCAATTTTACGCAAGTGGCAGTTCCATACGATGAAATAAATATCTTAAGACTTTCAATTAAAGGCACAAACTTTCGTATGTAATAGTATGTAAGCAGCCTTTCAAAACTATTTGATGCCGATTTTTGTATACAAAAATATGAATATTAAAAAGGTTTGAGTTTTGAAGGTAGCACTAAACCATCTTGAGCTAAACATGCATGCATGCTTTCGTAAGGTTAGAAAAATTACTCTAGCTTGTACCTTATATACACTACCCGTCATAAGTTTAGAATCGCTTTACTGCGTATTGCAACATCCAGTTTGAATATTGCAACACCCCGAAAAGTTTAGCATCACTTGATATGGGCAGATTAATGTAACGCTATCTCTTGATTCCGGAAACCCAGAGAGTTGTGGTCTTCAGCAAAGTTGCTCAGAAGGTCAGAGGCTTGTAATTGGCGGACAGTATAGTGCGAAATTTAGCTGCAACACAACTAGTGTGCATGTAGTTTTGAGCGTTTCGACTTTTTTTTTTTTTTTTTTTTTTTTTTTTCGTAGGATTTGAACCACTGCGACCATTGTATTGATCTTTTGTGGTATGTTTCGAACTTATTTTAGCTCAATAATCACATATATATATACATATATATATATATATATATATATATATGTATATATATATATATATATATATATATATATATATATATATATATATATATATATATATATATATATATATATATATATATATATATATATATATATATATATATATATATATATATATATATATATATATATATATATATATATATATATATATTTTGTTTCTTTTTTTTTTTTTTTTTTTTTTCAGGTAGAGGGGAAATTTGCATCCAAACCCCTGAGGTGACCAACCTCAGGGAGTGTGGGGTTGGTTTGAATCAGTGACCGGACCCACTAAAACCCCTCCAGTCTCCAGCCCAGAATGCTCCCCGGGACCACCGCTAGGTATTGCTTCGGGGAGCGGCTTTTGTGCTCTGTGCACCCTCTTGGTTCTATAGATCTCTTTGCTAACTTAGCTAACTAACCTGGAGACTGGCCGTTAGCTAACACTGGCGTGTCGGTGGTCAACCTGTCGCCTGTTTTGCAATTCTAAAACTATTTGAGAGGCGGCTGTACAAACTGCCCTCCAAATGTTTGGGTCTTTACACATCCTCCGAACTAGGTTGTCCGGAGTGGTGTCTGGCCCGCTCACTACCATCATGTCGCTCCGCGCATGCACAAAACGAGGGCACACGAAGAAGACATGCTCAGCAGTTTCTTCCGCATCCGCACACTCGGGACACATGGGGGACCCCGCATGCCCGAATCTGTGTAGATACTGCCTGAAGCAACCATGACCTGACAGAATCTGTGTCAAGTGGAAGTTAACTTCTCCATGGCGCCTCCCGACCCATCCGGATACGTCCGGAATAAGTCGATGCGTCCATCTACCCTTTGCGGAATTGGACCATTCCTGCTGCCATCTGATCATCGAGAATGACCTTCTGGTGCCTCGTATACCCCTTGTGTCAAGTTGATCGAAGCATTCTACGTCCTCCTTAATGGCTATGCTGATAGGCATCATGCCGGACAGGACGCAGATTGCGTCGTATGACACTGTACGGTACGCGCTCACAACCCTCAGGCACATGAGCCTGTAGGTACTTTCCAGTTTTCGACGATGACTGTTGGTACCTAACGCTTTGGACCACGCTGGCCCACCATACCTAAGTATGGACGAAACCACGCTGGCAAGAAGTTTACGCTTGCTGCCATATACCGCTGAGCTATTGGACATCATTCGAGATAGTCCTGCAGCGGCCGTTGAAGCCCTCTTACAGGCATAGTCGACGTGACTCTTAAATGTGAGCTTATCGTCAACCATAACCCCCAAGAGCTTCAAGGAACGCCTTAAGGTAATGGTGCAGTCACCGACTCTGACCACCGCCTGTTGCTCTAATTTGCGGTTGTTCACAACCGTAACCTCCGTTTTATGGTGCGCTAACTCCAGTTTCCTAGAGTGCATCCAGTCTTCGACCTTGTGTATGCAGTGCGCGGCCGTCAACTCGACCTCTTCGATCGACTCGCCGTAGACCTCTAGCGTGATGTCGTCTGCGAAACCGACGATCACAACCCCTACAGGGAACTTTAGTTTCAACACCCCGTCATACATGACATTCCACAACACCGGGCCCCTTTGCAGAGCTGCATGCCACCACGGGTCGGCGCGTGGCGACCGCCGAGGTCACGTTATATGAGGGCGACCGCTGACAGTACCTAACAGCCCTGGACCAGCAGCGGGAGATTGCTTAGGGGTGGTGAGGGTCGGACACTAGGCCGTCGACTCCTCGTAAATGCCACAATTACCCGGAAGCATCTCTGACGGAGCGAGTAGTGCCGCTCCCATCAACCAAATGCACTCCCCCGTCCATTGGGGCCGACACCAGTAAGGTCCCAATTATGGCAACTGGCAGCGAACGAAACGGATTCGAGTCGGATACGCTAAGGAACCACGACCAAGGGCTGGCACCTGCATCGAGCTCCCTTAGTAAAGTCGCGTGACAGCGGCTTGAAACGGCGAGATGGTACCCGGAGCAGGGGTCTCCGTCCCGTAAAACCTGGCAGGCCTTCCAGTACGTTCCGCGTCCATTGCCTGGTGGGAATCAGGCAGAGAAGGATCAGATGGGGGGGAACTAGTCCTAGGACAAGATGCCCCTTTCCTGACTTACGCGGGCGGGGGCGTCATAGTGCTCATAAGGTACTATGGCGACCCCCCTTACCCATGGCCTCACTGCTTCGGCATAGATTACCATGGGACCATACAAGCGACTTCTCATCTATGGACAAGGATAGCGGCTGGAAGGGGGACCCAATTAACAAAAATGAGCTCGAAGAACCAAAAAGAGACGGGTGCGGAGGGGTTACCAAATCCCTTCGCACGAGGTGGCATCCAGCGGTCTCCGCAGAAGAAGGCGGAGACGGATGCGGCGAAGTCTGGAGGTGGAAAAACGGCGAATCCGTTCGTGTCCACACCAGACATCTCGGTGGACGGTCCCTTGCTAGTCAAGGCCGTCGAAAGGTGCATGGACACGCGGCCAAGAGTGGCGGCGCTGTCTGAACAACTCGATGCCATAATCGAGTTCTCGGCGAACAGGCGAAACATCGCTGGCGACCTGAAGCAGAGCCTCCTCCTGCTTCGGAGCACCATTGATGAAGCCAGAAAGGAGCACGAAGAACTCGTAGCTCGGGTGAAGGCGGCCGAGAAAGCGGCCAGGACCGGGAGGGCGACTGCATCTAAAGAGGTGCAGACAGACGCCCCCTCGTTCGCGTCGGTCTGCTCCACGGGGCAGGTCGCTAAGCGAACGAGGCAGTCCCCGGGGGAAACGGCCCCCGGGAACACCAAGAAACGATTGGTCGTGCTACTCCCACGGGAACACACGCCAACCGGTTCAAGGTCCACCGCGGAAAAGGCACAGGTGGAGGCAACGGGCAATCCTTGGACTACCGTAGAGGGTAGGAAGCGTCGGGAAGGTGCGACGCGTCAGGATGGCGGAGCAGCCAGAGGACCAAAAAAGGTCAAAAAGGCGCGGAGTAGGGGTGATGCCCTCATACTCAAGACAGATGGGTCGAAGTACTCAGAAGTCTTGAAGAAGATGAGGGGGGAAACCCAGCTCAAGGATCTGGGGGCGGATGTGCGGAGTATCCGCCGATCTCGCACTGGCGAGATGATACTTGAGCTCCGGAAGGACGCCAAGAACAAGGGGGCTACCTACAAAACGGTAGCCGAAAAGGTCCTAGGGAAGGAGGTGCAAGTGCGGGCACTCACCTCAGAAGTGACTCTCCAGCTTAAAAACCTGGACGAAATCACTGAGGGGTGCGACATTGCACAAGCCCTTAAAGCGAAGTGCGGGGTGGAGGTGGCTAAGGAGTCAATCCGCCTCCGCAAAGGTCCGGCGGGGACCCAGGTAGCTACCTTCCGACTACCGTCGGCGGACGCTAACCTGGCCCTGAAAGAGGGCAAGTTGAAGGTCGGCTGGTCGGTATGTCCTCTGGGCATACTACAGCAACCAGACATTTGCTTCCGGTGCTTCGAGGGCGGACATAAGTCCTGGACCTGCAAGGGGCCCGATAGGAGCCAGCTGTGCAGGCGATGTGGAGGTGCAGGCCATAAAGCAAAGGACTGTGGGGAGTCTCCCAAGTGCATGGTATGTTCCGGGAAACGGGACGCCAAACACTTTATGGGAGGCCCCAGGTGCCCAGCCGGTAAGCCGGCTGCGAAACCACGGGCGTAAGGGTGACGCAACTGAACCTGAACCATTGCTTCGCGGCTCAGCAGCTGCTACACCAAGCAGCCACTGAGTCGTTGTCGGACATCGCCGTCATATCGGACCCCTACCGCATCCCTCCCGGAAACGGTAACTGGGTTGCGGATAAGTCCAGATTGGCGGCCATATGTACGACGAGCAAGTTCCCGGTTCAGGAGGTTGTCTCAACCTCAGAAGAAGGGTACGTAGTTGCTAAGGTGAACGGAGTGTTCTACTGCAGTTGCTATGCTCCGCCACGTTGGTCTACCGAAAGGTTCATCCAGATGGTCGACCTCCTATCCATGGAGCTAACGGGCCTAACGCCGTTGGTGGTGGCGGGCGACTTCAACGCTTGGGCTGTTGAGTGGGGAAGTTGCTTCACGAACCAGAGGGGCCAGATCCTGTTGGAGGCTTTTGCAAAGCTCAACCTAGATCTGGCCAACGTTGGGAACAAAAGTACATTTAGCAGAAATGGTGCGGAGTCGATCATCGACGTGACGTTCTCCAGCCCAGGACTGATCAAGAACTGGAGGGTAGACGATGGCTACACTAATAGCGACCACCAGGCGGTCTGTTTTAGTGTAGACAACAACGAGAGGGGGCAAGCGACGGGTAGAGCCAACACTCCGACCGTTCGCGGGTGGAAGACATCGCACTTTGATGCCGAGGTATTCGAAGAGGCAATGAGAAGGGAGCGCGAGGGGGGCAGTTGGCTTCGCCCGACTGCTGACCAACTAGTTGCTATGCTATCGCGGGCGTGCGACGCCACCATGCCTAGGACTCGCCAACCTAGGAATGGAAAGCCACCGGTTTACTGGTGGACGGACGCGATAGCCAACCTTCGCAGTGCGTGCCTCCGTGCAAGACGGAGGATGCAGCGTGCGCGAAACGAAGAAGAGAGGACAGAGCGCCACGCAGCATTCAGTTCGGCAAGATCGATGCTAAAGAGTGCGATAAAGGCCAGCAAGAGGGCCTGCTTCGATAGGCTATGTGCGAGTGCCAATACAAATCCGTGGGGTGACGCCTACAGGATCGTAATGGCCAAGACTAAAGGCGCGCTGGCGCCTGCAGAGCGATCACCAGCGATGCTGGAGCGTATCATCGAGGGACTCTTTCCACGCCACGAGCCAAGTCCTTGGCCTCCGGCGGTCGAGTCTCACGTCCGACGTTCCAGTATCTCAGACATAGACCAGAGATGGTCGGCCAACCTGCCGAGCATCCAATCCGTGAGCGACGACAGCCGTGTCGAGGCAGGGGAGGAGGCAAGGGTTACGAATGAGGAACTCATCGTGATCGCCAAATCCCTAAAGGTGAGCAAGGCACCGGGACCGGATGGTATCCCTAACCTGGCGATCAGGCTGGCGATAAAAACGGCCCCCGGGCTGTTCAGGGCAGTCATGCAGAGGTGCCTGGATGACTGTCTCTTTCCGGACAGGTGGAAGCGGCAGAGACTGGTCTTATTGCCGAAGGCTGGGAAACCGCCAGGGGACCCATCGGCATATAGGCCTATCTGCCTGCTGGACACCGCGGGCAAGGTGCTTGAGAGGATCATCCTCAACAGACTGGTGAGGTACACGGAGGGTGTACACGGTCTGGCAAGTAACCAGTTCGGCTTCCGGAAGGGCAGGTCCACGCTGGACGCAATCTCTTCCGTCATCAAGACGGCGGAGGTAGCAATCCAGCGCAAGAGAAGGGGAATACGCTACTGCGCAATCGTCACGCTCGACGTGAAGAATGCGTTCAATAGTGCCAGTTGGGACTCCATAGCGCTCGCGCTCAGGAGCATCCATGTACCGGTGTCGCTGTACAAGATTCTGGAAAATTATTTCCAGAATCGAGTACTTGTTTACGACACAGAGGAGGGTCAGAAGTGCGTCCCAATTACCGCAGGAGTTCCGCAAGGTTCTATCCTGGGCCCGGTGTTGTGGAATGTCATGTATGACGGAGTGTTAAAACTCAAGTTCCCTGTAGGGGTTGTGATCGTCGGCTTTGCAGACGACATAACGCTGGAGGTTTACGGCGAGTCTATCGAGGAGGTCGAGTTGACGGCCGCGCACTGTATACGCAAGGTCGAGGACTGGATGCGCTCCAGGAAACTGGAGCTCGCGCATCATAAGACGGAGGTCATGGTTGTGAACAACCGTAAATCGGAGCAACAGGCGGTGGTCAGAGTCGGAGACTGCACCATCACCTCGAAGCGATCCCTGAAGCTCTTGGGGGTTATGGTGGACGACAAGCTCACGTTCGGGAGTCACGTCGACTATGCCTGTAAGAGGGCCTCATCGGCTATTGCAGCACTATCTCGTATGATGTCCAATAGCTCAGCGGTTTATGGCAGCAAGCGAAGACTTCTTGCCAGCGTGGTTTCGTCCATACTTAGGTATGGTGGGCCAGTGTGGTCCAGAGCGCTAGGTACTAACAGTTACCGTGGCAAACTGGAAAGTACCTACAGGCTCATGTGCCTGAGAGTTGCGAGTGCGTATCGTACGGTGTCATACGATGCAATATGTGTCTTGTCCGGCATGATGCCTATCAGCATCGCCATCAAGGAGGACAGAGAGTGTTTCGACCAACGTGACACAAGGGGCATACGAGGTACCAGAAGGTCATTCTCGATGCTCCGTTGGCAGAGGGAATGGTCTAATTCCACAAAGGGCAGATGGACGCACCGACTCATACCGGAGATATCCGGCTGGGTCGGGAGACGACATGGCGAAGTGAACTTCCACCTGACACAAATCCTGTCAGGCCATGGTTGTTTCAGGCAATATCTGCACAGGTTCGGACACGCGGTGTCCCCCATGTGTCCCGAGTGCGTGGAGGAGGAGGAGACTGCTGAGCACGTCTTCTTCGTATGCCCCCGTTTCGTAAGAGCGCGGAGCAACATGATGGCTGTGAGCGGGCCTGGCACTACTCCGGACAACCTAGTCCGGAGGATGTGCGACGACCCGGACATCTGGAACGCGGTCTGTGCGGCCGCCTCTCAGATTGTTCTGGAGCTGCAACGTGTGTGGCGGGTCAACCACCAACACGCCAGTGGTAGCTAATTACCAGTCTCCAGGTAGTTAGCTAGGAGGTTATAAGAGTAAAGAGGGTGCATCACGCACAAAAGCCACTTCCCGACGTAATACTTAACAGTCGTTCCGGGAAGACCAGGGCTGGAGACTGGAGGGGTTTTAGTGGGTCGGGACAGGGATAAGTAGGTGTCTGGGGGAGTGTAACTACCCCAGCATCTCTCCCCTAGTCTCATCCCCACACCCTGAGTTCTCTTCTCAGGTGTCTGTTTGCAGATTTCCCCGCCACCTTTAAAAAAAAAAAAAAAAAAACAACACCGGGCCCAGGATGGAACCTTGTGGTACCCCTGCGGTGATTGGGACGCACTTCTGACCCTCCTCCGTGTTGTAAACTAGTACCCGATTCTGGAAATAATTTTCCAAAATCTTGTACAACGACACCGGTACGTGGATGCTCCTAAGCGCGAGCGCTATGGAGTCCCAACTGGCGCTATTGAATGCATTCTTCACGTCAAGCGTGACGATTGCGCAATAGCGAATGCCCCAACTCTTACGCTGGAGTGCTACCTCTGCCGTCTTGGTGACAGAGAGAATAGCATCCAGCGTGGATCTACCTTTCCGGAAGCCGAACTGGTTACTTGCCAGACCGTTTACACCCTCTGTGTACTTCACCAGTCTGTTGAGGATAATCCTCTCAAGCACCTTGCCCGTAGTGTCCAGCAGACAGATAGGTCTGTATGCCGATGGGTCCCCTGGCGGTTTCCCAGCCTTCGGCAACAGCACCAATCTCTGTCGCTTCCACCTGTCCGGAAAGAGGCAGTCATCCAGGCACTTCTGCATGACTGCTCGAAATAGATCAGGGGCCACTTTCATGGCCGTCCTGATGGCCAAGTTCGGGATTCCATCCGGTCCCGGTGCCTTGCTCACCTTTAGGGAGTTGGCGATCACGATGAGTTCCTCATTCGTAACCCTTACCTCCTCCACAACCTCTGCACGGCTGCCGTCTCTCACGAATTGGATGCCCGGCAGGTTGGCCGACCATCCCTGGTCTGTGTCTGAGATACTGGAACGTCGTACGTGAGACTCAGCAACCGGAGGCCAAGGATTTGGCTCGTGTCGTGGAAAGAGTCCCTCGATGATGCGCTCCAGCATCGCTGGTGATCGCTCTGCAGGCGCCAACACGCCTTTGGTCTTCGCCATTACGACTCTGTAGGCGTTGCCCCACGGATTCGTATTGGCACTCGCGCATAGCCTATCGAAGCAGGCCCTTTTGCTCGCCTTTATCGCACTTTTAAGCGCCGATCTTGCAGATCCGAATACTACACGGCGCTCTACCCTCCGTGCATCGGTACGTGCACGTTGCAACATCCGTCTTGCACGGAGGCACGCGCTACGGAGGTCCGCTATCGCGTCGGTCCACCAGTATACCGGTGACTTACCATTCCTAGGTTGGCGGGTCCTAGGCATGGTGGCGTCGCACGCCCGCGATAATGTGGCAACTAATTGGTCAGCACTCGGGCGGAGCCAACTGCCCCCCTCGCGCTCTCTTCTCATTGCTTCTGCAAATACCTCGGCATCGAAATGCGATGTCTTCCACCCGCGGACGGTCGGAGTATTGGCTCTACCTGTCGCCTGCCGCCTCACGTTATGGACTACGCTATAGCAGACCGACTGGTGGTCACTATAGGTGTAGCCATCGTCTACCCACGAGTTCACGATCAGTCCTGGGCTGGAGAACGTCACGTCGATGATCGACTCCGCACCATTTCTGCTGAATGTACACTTGGTTCCAACGTTGGCCAGATCTAGGTTGAGCTTTGCCAAAGCTTCCAACAAGATCTGACCCCTCCGGTTCGTGCGGCGGCTTCCCCACTCAACAGCCCAAGCGTTGAAGTCGCCCGCCACTACTAAGGGTGTTAGTCCCGTCAGCTCCATAGATAACAAATCGACCATCTGGGTGAACCTTTCGATAGACCAACGCGGCGGAGCATAACAACTGCAGTAGAACACTCCGTCCACCTTGGCAACCGCGTATCCTTCATTTGAGGTTGACACAACCTCCTGAACCGGGAACTTGCTGGTCGTGCATATGGCCGCCGTACTGGACTTATCTGCAACCCAATTACCGTTTCCGGGAGGAATGCAGTAGGGGTCCGATACGATTGCGATGTCCGACCGCGACTCAGACGCTGCTTGGTATAGCAGCTGCTGTGCCGCATAGCAATGGTTCAGGTTCAATTGTGTCACCCTCACGCCCGTGGTTTCGTGGCCGCCTTACCGGCTGGGCACCGTGGGCCTCCCATAAAGTGCTTGGCGTCCCGTTTTCCAGTACATACCAAGCACTTGGGAGGCTCCCCGCAGTCTTTAGCTTTATGGCCAGCACCACCACAACGCCTACATAACTGGCTCCTATCGGGCCCCTTGCAGGTCCAGGACTTGTGTCCTCCCTCGAAACACCTGAAGCAAACGTCCGGCTGCTGGAGTATGCTCAGGGGACATACTGACCAGCCAACCTTAAGTTTGGCTGTCTTCAGGGCCAGAGTTGCATCGGCCGATGCAAGCCGGAAAGTGGCCACCAGGGTCCCCGCTGGACCCTTTCGGAGGCGAATTACCTCAGTGGCTACTTCCACTCCGCACTTCTCCTTGAGGGCCTGTGCAATATCGCACCTCTCGGTGATTTCATCCAGGTTTTTGAGCTGGAGAGTCACCTCTGAGGTGAGTGCCCGAATTTGCACATCTTTCCCGAGGACCTGCTCGGCTACCGTCTTGTAGGCAGCGCCCTTGTTTTTAGCATCCTTACGGAGCTCAAGGATCATCTCGCCGGTGCGAGAACGACGGATGGTCCGCACATCCGCTCCCAGATCCTTGAGCTGGGTTTCGCCTCTCATTTTCTTCAAGACTTCGGAGTACTTGGACCCCTCCGTCTTGAGTATGAGGGCGTCGCCCCTGCTTCGCGCCTTCTTTCCCATTTTTGGACGATTTGTCGCCTTCTCGTCGTTGCGCTTGCTGTCTTTTTGGCGCTTTCTTCCTCCCACGGTAACCCAAGGGTTTCCCGTAGCTGCCACTTCGGCAGACTTTTCGGCGGACTTGGAGGCCGTTGGTGTGCTATCTCGCGGGCTTAGCACAACCAACCGTTTCTTGCTGTTCTCGGGGGCTTCCCCCGGAGACTGCCTTGCTCTTTTTGCGGCTGACCCGGAGGCGCACACCGCTGCAAACGTGCAGGTGTCCGTTTGGACCGACTTCGTCGCCCTTCCGGTCACCTCCGTTGCATTCTTCTCTGCAGCCACCGCTCTTGCCTTGAGCTCGGCGTGCTCCTTCTTCGCAGCATCGACGGAGGACCGAAGCATGTAGAGAGCCTGCTTCAGGTACTTCGTCGTGTTGGTACGACTTTTCGCAAACTCGATTATGGCATCGAGCTGCTCCGACAGCGCTACTACCTTCGGTAGCGTGTCTCGCTGTCTTCCGACCGCCTTTATCAACAGTGGACCAGCCACTGCGATGTCTTGCGTCGATCCGGTAGGCGTACTGCCTTTGCCGTCTTCGCAGGCGTCCTTTACTGCATCCATCTCCGCCTTTCTCGGCGGAGACCTCTGGATGCCTCCTCGTGCAAACGGGGTTTTCAACCCATCTGCGCCCAATTGTTGATCTTCATTTTTTTCAATATTCATTCTTGTTAATTGGGTCCCCCTTCCAGCCGCTATCCTTATCCATACTGGAGTATTCGCCTATCTGGTCCCATGGTAGTCTATGCCGAAGCAGTGAGGCCATGGCTAGGGGCGGCTGCCATAGCGCCTTATGAGCAACTATGACACCCCCGACCGGCGCAAGTCAGGAAAGGACATCTGATCCCACTCCTGCCCGGCTCCCACCGGGCAATGAATTTGGAACGTACTGGAAGGCCTGCCAGGTTTTACGGGACGGAGACCCCTGCACCGGTTGTTGTCTCGCCGTTTCAAGCCGTTGTCACACGACCTTACTAAGGGAGCTCGGCGCAGGTGCCAGCCCAGAATCGGTACGAAAACGAAATCCGACTCTTATCATATGGCGTTGCGACCAGTTACCGTAATTGGGAACTTACTGGCATCAATCCCAATGGGCGAATTAGTGCATTTGGGTGGTGGGAGCGGCACTATTCGCTCCGTCAGTGCTGCTTCCGGATAATGTGGCTTTTGTGAGAATTCGGCGGCCCAATGCCTGAGTCTCACCAAAACCTAGGCTAGCTCTCGCTGATGGTCCGGGACTGCGTTCTTGCAGTTAGCACTTCCGTGGCCTTCGGTAATCGCCAAATACCGACCCGTGGTGGCATACAGCTCTGCCTAATATATATATATATATATATATATATATATATATATATATATATATATATATATATATATATATATATATATATATATATATATATATATATATATATATTCTTCTGCGAAGTTACATAAAATTTTCTGATCTAAAACTGTCGAAAACTTAAAAAGATCTGGCGTGTGTTCTTATTACACTGAGAAACTTTGCTGAAGACTGCAAATACGTTGGATAGAGTTTCAGAATACTGGTCCGTGTATTCCATGTAATAAATACATAGCAATTGTAAAAAATTTGTAAGAAATTATTTGGCGTGAACTCATAAAATTATCACAATAAAACGTGAAATTCAGACAAATTTTATAAAAACTCGTAGATCTTTGAAACTTGAAGAGTTAGAAATTTTGTATATTCTGTAAATTGCATAGAATTTAGAGATCTACAACTTTTGGTCGTAACCGACGTCTTCATTGGCCAGAGCAGTGGAATTTACGGAATCGTGATGATGCACTGAAGCCACAAATCGACCTCAGACATTTTAAATTCTAAGATGGCGACTTCCGGTGTCTGGAAAACAGCGGAAAATGAACTAATACCACCCCATATGGGTATTTTCGGAATCGTGATGATGCACTGAAGCCACAAATCGATCTCAGACACAGTTTGAATTGTAAGATGGCAACTTCCGGTTTCTGGAAAACAGCCAAAAATGGTCGATTTCCATCCAATATGAGTATCTCCGGAACCAGAATGATGCAGGGAGCTAAAAATTGACCTCAGACACCATTTAGAATTGTAAGATGGCAACTACTGGGAAACTGCCAAAAATGAACGAACACTTCTCAATATGGATATTTACGTAATTGAGATGATGCATAGAAGCCAAGCATTGACCCTGAACACCATTATGAATTCGAAGATGACCACTCGCAGTTTCTGGAAAACAACGAAAATAACTGAATACCACACAATATGGGTATTTCCGGAATCAGGTTGATGCAAGAACAGATAAAAATGACCGACGACCAAAAAAAAAGAAAATGACCAATATGGATATAGGGTAGGGAACATATTTTAAGCAGCTTTAGGAACCGCCTGTGTATTCAGACGAAATACTCGAAATGTGTTGGGTGAAACTCAAACAGTAGTATATCAATCCGTTCGCTATCGTTTTCTCTATCAGAACTTGTTTTCAGATTGTGAAACTAAGTTAGCAAACTTTGACAATCGTGAATCAAAGTTACGAATCGAGGGTCACTATTCCAATCACCCCGAACCTATTTTAAGCAGTTTCCATCTGTTTTGCAGGTGTTTTTTTTCAGCACCTGAAGTGGCTCCTGAATGGCTGCAATATAGGTTGATTTGTTTCAATTGCAATTGTTCACAGATTTCTTTGTGATTAACGGTATTACTTATATTCGTAAGGCAGCTAGACAATCAAAGTTTTCGTTTCCATCATTGAAATTGTCGATATTGATCAAAATGCAGGAGTTTGAGGCCAGTTTCCTTCGACTGATTGAAATAGGCGCTACTGCTTAAGCCGTTCCTTACCCTAATCAAAATAAAGGTGATGTACAAAAGCCAAAAGTCTAGGACGTTGTCATTCCGATGAAACCAACTAATTCAAACGATTTGTCGTTCGACTTTGATCATATCCTATGGCTGATTCGTCGTGCATCTGCAGACTATTATTATTTCCTGTATGGACTTCCTCACTGCGACCAGAATCGTAGATCTATTGTGAGAGGACTATAGGGGCCGTTCAATAATTACGTAAGCATATTTTTTCACTTTCTCAACCCCCCTCCCTCCCTCGTAAGACATTGTAAGATTTTTTGATACCCCCCTCCCCCCTAGTAAGATATTACTGCCAGCAGATTTAGATTTTAACTTTAGTTTTATCATCCTGAAGCAAGTACAATACCTCGTTTCCCCTTCGGTCCTTATTCGAGTTAATAGTCCTTTTTAGGAATTTCACTGTCCACACCTTCATGAATATGGTTATTTGAACAGCAGCATTAACAATATTTTTCTTACATAAGATAATCAATTTACCCCCCTCCCTCCCTTGTAAGATAACGTAAGAAAATTGCACACACCCCCTCCCCTCCTATTTGCGGCCCCATAAACAAATCGCAAGGAATCAATGGCTTTGAAATGTTTAGAATTATTGGTGCTATGACACTCACTCAATAACCCGGATTCCGCGGCAGATGTCACTTTGCGACGTTTTTCTCACTTACGTGAGTCCCGTAATAGGATTTTGTTCACTTCACTCTGGTTTCACCGTGAAGTGACTCCCGTAATAAGCACCATTAAATTGAACACAAAAAAGGGCGAGACGAAGTTTGCCGGGTCAGCTAGTAGTATATATTTAAAACAAGTACTGTTATGTGCTCCCGAAATCCTCTATGGCTATTGGTGAAATTTCCATCGTCTACTTCATGAAATAAATTCGAGAATTCTATGAGGTGCTATGAGATAAATCGGGGTGAAATTGATCACCCTCAAAATCCACACATTCTATTGGAAATGTGCTTTTTTTCTATATGTTCATGATATATGATGATTCCTGAACTGGAAAATATCAACCACAGTTAGTTTGGAAACGAAAATAACGATATTTCAGGTTAAAAATTATTCATTGTGGTTCCTAAGCTGCAGTTTGCTAAACTTGCGCTCATTTGATCACCGTTAGATCGATTTCAATTTGGTTTGTTGCAAAAGTTCAAAAACTAGCTCTGAAATGAAAATCTTTATAATTTTCTGCGAATTCATCCATATTACCACAGATAACAGATATCCAAGCTAACTTTGCTTCATGTGTAAAAAGACGCAACGGTTTTTTAGCATGTCGCAATACGCAGTATGGTGGCGCTAAGAACACTTAGTGGTCAATGATTCGATAAAATCGATAGTTTTCCAGCTTTTATCGATATTATCGCAATGAGAATGGTTGCCGTTTTTAAATGTAAAAATTTTGAGCACTCGTAATGTGTACATTATCGACTTATTTATTCAATCCCTCTGTATATTTGCGATAAATTTGTTTGTTTTAGTGTTGGTTTGAAAAAATAAATTCATAAACCTCACAAAATCTATGTTATATCGTTGCATAAACAGCGACTGTATAATCTGTAAGAATTTTCATGCGTCTGGCAGCTTTGACCGTAAACCAGCGCTGCCATCACTAAAGTGGTTAAAGTCGCAAGTTGCAGGAAGATGTCGTTAGCATTCCAAACGAGTAAGAATTTGAAATCTTACACACGATTTCTGGAGTTTTTTGTTCTAGCTTGGATGTCTGTTATCTGTGATATTACTTTGATGGTATGAAATAATCATTGTTGAAAAATATATTTTGAACTTTTATCAAACTTTACTCACTTCTCCAAATTTAACGTAATTAACCCTTGATTTAGATTACTTTAAGTAAATTCAATACTATTTTTGATATTTGGAAACTTGTTTGATTAAATTTGATTGAGTTTTGACTGAGTTAGAAGAATTTTTCGAAAATTTGTGAAACTGCACTGGGCATGCAAGAGTTAACTTTGACAGGTATGTGGATTTTTCAAAAGTTACATTTTATGACACGTAAACATTGCCTAGTGTTGTAAGATTAGTATCGTGTGATTAGAATTTTTATTCCGAATTTTCAGGTGATCAATTTCACCCCACTGATCAATTTCATCCCACTGATAAATTTCACCCCATTCCACGGTACTTATGATAAAGCGCTTATTGAAAAATGATCAAAAATAATAATAAGTAGGGTATCGGCTCTATTGTCGTCAGGTTTGTCCAATTATCGTCCGGGGGGTTAATGAAGTCATAGAGAACTTACCTTTTGCAGAAAGACGTTCTGCATTTTGATGAGCCATCATGCAAGAAACTGACGCTCTAGGACATCATTTACCCCCCCTGACGCTAATAGATAAAACCTGTCGATAATAGAACGGATATCCTATCTAGCTTTTTTATCTTTATGGTTAGTAAAACAAGTTATTCTACGATTTTATAGCTGCTTTAATTATTAACAACTTAAAAGAAAGGGTTTCTCTATCTTTGAAAATAACTGATTTAAATTCAAAAAACTAATTTTTCGCTCTTACTGCTTTTATTTAAATTGTTACATTAAAACTATCTTTGAACGACTTCTAGGGCTTTTTGAGAGAAACAATTTGCAATGCTGACATCGTGAATATTTAATTAAACCTAATAATAGGGTGCCCAATAAAAACGGCTTTATTCGCAGTATTTTATTTTCAAACATCCATAATTTTTTAACCAATTAATGGCGTCGGGTCCACCTGTGCACTGCACAGGTACACTATTCCCTAATATCCGAGCATATGCAATTATCGAAATATAATAACCTATAAAAACAAGTAAGCATACTAGCGACACCCTTTAATTCAAAGCATCAATCACTTAGGTTTGATTTGCTTCTTTCATTTAAGGAAAAAGAACTTAAATAAATGTTCGGTGCACATGTGACGAAATCAACCACGCGACGCCTCTGGAACCAGTTGATTGATTTTTTATCTTTTTAGATCTAAATAGGCTTTTTTCTAGTTTTTCGATCACAAATATGAATACTTTCGTTAAACTTGTTGTTAAAAAAAAAAATTATTGCTGGGAAAAAACTCGAACTTGCGATTGCGTTCTAATGTCAATCACCTTTATTAAATAATTTACGCTCCCGGAAGATAAACCAAAGTGCTTCACGTCAGAACCATAACTAGATATATATATATAACAATCGATTATGAAAATAATTAAAATTAATTCATTATTATTATTGATAAAATTAAATTAAATTATACGGCATTTGTATTTTGATCAACACTAAACGGAACCAGCTCTCTGAATTGTAGCACGCGGTTTTGTGAAGCATCCGAGGGAATTGGTTCCTTTGTTGTATTCTTAGTCTTCTACGAAAACAAGAACATGAAACAGTTATGCTAAAAATGTAATAAACAAAAAAAAACCTTAATTTAAAACCGTTAAAAATAGCTTACCCAGCAAAGTTATCTCTCATAGCAAGTATAAATATTTGTCGGAAAGAGAATCGTGACTCGATTTGACTTTAAGTAATTTCCAGTAGCTCCTGATCGATTATTCCTGCATATCAATAAAATTAAACATTATTAGTTTCCAACACTTTTAATCGAACTAATTACCTAGTATACACATCGGCATCTATATCACTTAAGTAATGTTAAATTGATTATCCTATATCCTGTTACCCAGTCAACTATCTGCGCCAATCAGAATCTACTTGGTGGTTGACTTTTTGCTGTTCCCGACGATCCAAATTTTCGGCAGATTATTGATAATTAGTACATTTATGGTAGCGACTTATAAATTTTTTATCGCCATTCTCCCAGAACTAACGGCAAACCTCAATCAATTTCTATCGGCTGTGCTCAATTTTCAACATTTTTCAAATTAATTACCGCATGGTTTCTTAGCACTGAACATTTCACTAGAACAATAATGTCCAACTTATTCGATTTTTTCACACAAAACAACCAAAGCATCCCGCGGCGACAGCGATTTGTACAAACATTTGCAACTTGAAAAAAACGAGAAAAAAGTACCGGCGCCGTCGATTTGTAGAGAGATACGTATAGCGATTCATTTAGATTTTAAAAAATCCATTGTCACAAATGTTTTTCTTGAAAATGTTACACAAACTTCGCTAAACTAGGAATTTTCTTCGGCCATTTTTCAAAAAAAAAACCTTACACGAAACAGCAGGAAAACGAGAAACAAACCCGCGACGACGGCGATTCGTACATTCGTTTCCGCAACTTTCGACTAACGGTGTTCCGTTTCTGAAACTGAAGATTTTAAAAATCGATTGTCACAAATCCTGGATGTTTTTCTGGGTGTTGCACACACTTCACGAAACAACAAATTTTCTTCGACTCATTCAATTTTTTTCAAAGAACCAACACCAAGCAGCGAAACAACGAGGAAAAACTACCGGCGCTGGTGATTCTCGCAGCGATTCGCAACTTTCGACTGACTTTGATGTTCCGTTCCGTTACCAAAATGAATTTTAGAAAATCGATAACGATTATTTATTAAACAATCCACTAGATAAATTTTCTTCGGCTCATTCGATTTTTCCAATTAACTAACACAAAACAGCGAAAAAAAAAGAGAAAAACCTACCGGCGCCGGCGATTTGTAAAAAGATTCGTATAGCGATCCACAATTTTTGACTAACGTTGCTGTTCCGTTTGCAAAACTGGAAACTTTTTTAAAAATCCATGTCACAAATGTTTTTCTTGAAAATGTTGCACACATTTCGCATAGCTAGAAATTTTCTTCAGCCAAATAATTTTTCAAAAACACAAAACGAGAAAAACCCGTGGCGACGGCGATTCGTACAGCCATCCGCAACTTTCGGCTGGCGGTATTCCGTTCCCAAAACTGGAAAATTTTTAGAAATCGATTACCGCAAATGTTGCACACACTTCACAAAACAAATTTTCTTCGGCTTATTCGATTTTTCAAAAAATAAAACTTGCACAAAACAGCAGAAAAACGAGAAAAAACTACCGGCGCCGGCGATTCGTACAGCGATTCGCAACTTTTGACTGACGTTTGCGAACGAGAGCAAAAAGAATACGGATACGCATACGTACGTAAACAAGAATGGCACGTTCGTACGAAAGCAACGATGTTCGAAAGCTCGAATTGGTTAGAACGAATCGGATTCGTATGTGTTCGTATCACATTCGTACGCCGCTGCTGCTTTCGTACGAAAGCGATACGGCCGTAAACAAGAATAAGGGTGTTTTGTGTCCAATTTGATCGCTGGATTTCCTACTTGCAAGTGAATCAGCATCGCCAAACAAACACAACGCGAACACGACAAAAACCCGCAATTGCAGCAGCAAAAAAAAACTGAGTCTGACCGTTTGACTATATTTCTCCGGAGACACGATCGGTCAAGTTTTTGACGTTGACTAACGTCTATATCGAAGTTAGGCCCCTGAATTTAAAAATCTAGTAATTCAACCAGGGAAAACCAGAGAAAAGTGGTCAGGTTTTGAGCGCTTATTTTGCAGTCATCTATAATCAGGTTTTCGAGGTTTTGGCATCAATCGATCAGAAATTCTTTTACGGTTAAATTTATGTAACAAAAACAAACTATTGTTTGAGATACACTATTGAAAAATTGGTAATTAATATCGATTGTCTAAATCATACCGCGCAGCCAATCACTACCTCTCTTCCCAAGCACAGTCGACACTAACGGATACAATCGATCTGACTTTGTTGTTATTGTTGTTGTCACTTTCTGTTTCCGATGTTTATGCTGCTGCTAGCGGAAAAAACCTTGCAAATATGCATCTTTTTGTTGGCGTTAATTTTACGACAGCGGCCGGCGCCCCATCATTCTGATTCCAAAACCGCACCAGTGACATGCGGACGCTAGGTGATAGCAGCTGAAAGGAGGAAATACAATATAGTACCGGTCATCTCGTGCCGGTTTCACCCGTAATGCTGGTGGCTTTAGTAATAAATGGCTACTGCAAAACACTTAAATGGCTGGAATTCTGGACGGACTAACCAGGAAACTATAATCGGTAACTGGCACCTTTTGGTGCCTCTAAATTTTGTTACAGAAGCGGCAAATTGAATTTTCTGTTTTACCAAATGATGCTGCTAGCGGAAAAAACCTTGCAAAAATGCATGTTTGTGTTGGTGTTAATATTGTGACAGCGGCCGGCGCAGCTTTCAAGAAACATTTGTCTCTTCCATTTCATAATTTGCGTAGCCCATCCCTCTTTTAATTTATCTGACGAAGCCTTGGTATAAAACGTACCGTTCGAACATTTCACCCCATCAGTTTCATTACTAAACCGTACCGGCTACATACGGACGCTATCTTGAAAGAATTCTAAACGGACTGACCAAAAACATGGATATATTCGGCACCTGGCCCCTTTTGGTGCCTCGAAATTTTGTTACAGAAGCGGCTAATTGAATTTTCTGTTTTATTACAAAATGCTGCTGCTAGCGGAAAAAACCTTGCAAATATGCATCTTTTTGTTGGTGTTAATTTTACGACAGCGGCCGGCGCCCCATCATTCTGATTCCAAAACCGCACCAGTGACATGCGGACGCTAGGTGATAGCAGCTGAAAGGAGGAAATACAATATAGTACCGGTCATCTCGTGCCGGTTTCACCCGTAATGCTGGTGGCTTTAGTAATAAATGGCTACTGCAAAACACTTAAATGGCTGGAATTCTGGACGGACTAACCAGGAAACTATAATCGGTAACTGGCACCTTTTGGTGCCTCTAAATTTTGTTACAGAAGCGGCAAATTGAATTTTCTGTTTTACCAAATGATGCTGCTAGCGGAAAAAACCTTGCAAAAATGCATGTTTGTGTTGGTGTTAATATTGTGACAGCGGCCGGCGCAGCTTTCAAGAAACATTTGTCTCTTCCATTTCATAATTTGCGTAGCCCATCCCTCTTTTAATTTATCTGACGAAGCCTTGGTATAAAACGTACCGTTCGAACATTTCACCCCATCAGTTTCATTACTAAACCGTACCGGCTACATACGGACGCTATCTTGAAAGAATTCTAAACGGACTGACCAAAAACATGGATATATTCGGCACCTGGCCCCTTTTCGCATTCAGCATTCAGAAATGCACTGTTAGATAAAATTGCAACAAATACTGGAGTTGCAATTCCCTCTACTATTTGTTTTGATGGAATATAAGAAAATACGGTAGTCAACGTCATGCGGTCGTGTCTTGAATACCACCCTCCTACTTTTTTCCACTCACACTGGAACTAGCGGTAACATACGAGACACATAGATTTTTATAAGAACAAGTAGCGCACGATCAAAATGAAACTTCTCTTTTTCCTTCCCGTTGGTCGAAATTTGACATCGCCAACCAGCGTTGCCGGTGCTATTAATGTTTTAACTGGCTGTCGTGTGTGCCAAAAAGAGAAGCACACATTTTTATTCGATAAGTCTCTATATGTGACTTTGTGTAGGTGTGAAGAGGCATGTTTGCCTTTGCCATGTCAATGACAGCAATCGCCAACCGTTGGGAACGGTTGGCGGCAAAAATAGAAATAATTTTATTTTTTACAACAACAACAAGCGACGGTCGACCGTTGTGCTCTGATTGGTCGAAAAGGAACGGAACGGTAGCGGTCAACCGCTACCTACAACGGTTAGTCTGATACAGGCTTTAGCCAATTTTAAGCCGTGGCGTGCAGAGCGGTCCTGGTTTCGCTAGAAGTGGTTGACAAAGCAGCACGTGCATCGATAGAACCGTTTCCTATGGTTCACTTAGCGGTGGTGGGAATTGTTCGCTAATAGACAAAAAGCCGTTTAACCGGCTGTTCAAACGCGTTAGGGCGAGGTGTACGAAATTGTTTTTTTTAAAATCAATTTTACCTTATATTCTCAGGCCTTTTACGCACACGATACCGCACAAATTATCCTAAGCACTAAATTCTGTCTCCTATTTACGGGGGGCAAAACATCACTGTTACTGGCTAGACTGTAAAAACTTCACTCACTTTACCTTATTATTTTATATCACTCGACAACGCGCGGATCCAACACTCCACTTACATTCGCGAACCAGGTTAAATAAAGCTGGACGCTGCGAAAATCCCTCAGTTAAATAGTGAGCTATCTTCGGGAAATTTGAACCGGAAGTACGTTATCTAGCCGAAACAGGACAACGACCTTTCCAAACGACAGGTTCTCCCAAAAAAACCAATTCGTTGTTAATCCGGACTGGCATCTCTTTTTCGTTCAAGCCGTTTAAATTAAGCCATCTCAGATTCTGCCGACTACTAAGAATTCCCCTACTAAGAGAGATCTTGCCCGACGGAGAGAATACCGTGGAAAGACGGAATAAAGATTAACCGAGTATCTTCTGGTTAAGTGTTCACGCAGCAGGGACTTTCATAGAAGCTATGCGAACCGCAGCAGAGAGCCGCATAAGCTTTGTACGTTCGTTGGGAAAGGTGCGTGTCTGAGATATTTGCATACTTGCGTCTTGTGCCATTCTTATCTAGATATTCGAATTGAAGTTGGTGTAATAATTATCACCACAATAGTGAACCATAATACATCGAAGATTTTGGTGAACAATACGGATAACAAATCATACAATAATAATAATTCCTAACATTGAAATAACTCTAATCATGCATTTGTACAATATCTATTCTAGTCAAAATGTGACCATGTTACAAGATCTCTCCAAAAACTATCAAAGCGCTTCTCGCTACGGTGGTAGGAAATCAGTAATGTCTTCATCGATTGCATAGCGCCTGCACTCGAAACAAATGCACCATTTTGAACACCGTCATGGAAAATCCGACTGCGAGCATAAGATTGATTGGAAGACAACTGAGAATCACCCATACAACTGTGTCTTGGCTGATGAAGTCATTTAAGGTGTCCCAGGCGACCGAGCGGTGGGCTGGAAGTGGAAGAAAATCGAAGACAGCTGACCCTGTGAAATTCCGAAAGATGTTGAATTATTTCAAGCGTATTCCGAACCTTTCGATTCGCGGCGCGGCTCTGAAGGCAAAGTGTTCCGCCTAGTTCGTTTAGCAAACAATGAAACGAGTTGGGCTTCGTATATTGAGGTTCGGAAGGCACTGAACCGGCGTGATCAACAAAACAGAGTGGTTAACGATAACGAAACCATCATCGAGACAGACGCAAAGCAGATACTGGGGCTGGAGTTCTACGTTGCCAAATCACAGTTCGATGTTCCAGAAGACCTAAGGAAGAAGAAAGTGGACAAATTCGCCAAAAAATACATGCTCTGGTGGTAAACTGAGTAAACCGTACATCACAACGGGTACCATCAACAGCGAAATGTAACGCACCAAGTGCCTCAAGAAGCGTCTATTACCCTTTCCGCCGTCTCACGGAGGTGAGGCATTATTTTGGCCGGTCCTGGCATCATGCCATTACGCGCGATCGATGTTGGATTGCTATAGAGACAATAACGTATTTTTTGTACCAAAAACCAAACCCCAATTTCATAATGAAAGCCATAGTTCGAAAATCGTCCAAGCTTTTTTGGACCGAGTTTGAGTTGAGATAAAAATGGATGAATGTGACTAAAAAGGTCGACTCCACTGTTGCGCAAAAGGTTATGAGGGGTCTTAAGGGAATGGTGCGAGATTTCAACGATGGAAAGGAAATTAAATAAAGTAATTATGCCGGAACACAATTTATATGTATTAAATCATTCCCTGAAAGTTACGAGAAAATCCGAATTAAATAAATTTTCGACGAACACTTTTTTCTGGTGCGTTTTTTCAAGTACAAGCCTTACTCAGCAGTATTGTGTTCTCTTGGCGATATTCAGTGAACTTCCCGTTTTTTCCGGTTTTTCCCGGTTCTGAACAATCCCCGGTTGGTTCCCGGTTCTCCCGGTTTTCCCGGTTGGGTGGCCACCCTGAATTTTGATGCCATGATGAATTTATGATTGGTAGGCAAAATTTTGACGGCAGCACTCCCCTGATGGCAACGGAGAATATCGGACAGCAATATCGACTCGCAATATCAAAATATCGATAATATCAAATGCGTCAATATCTGTTAAAAATATCGATATTGCGACTAGCAAATATCGATAATATCAAATATCGATAAAATATCAGCAACCCTAAACTACAGCTGCTTGCTAGATGTGTGGATTTGTCCGCAGATCTCAGGTTACACGGGCTAGTGTACAGATTATTTATATACAGATTATTCAAATGCAGATATTTGCGGGTTTTCTTTTAGATCTTTAGCAGATTCTTTCTAAATTTAAATTATTGCAGAAATATAAAAATTTAAAACATGCTACCTTTTTTACACTTTATCTCTCAAATATAGAAATGCCATGGAATAATCTGGACTTCTCATATCTTTATGATATTTTCAACACTTAGCAAACTTGAAACAAGGCATAGTTTTGTGGGTATTTCGTCAAGTTTCATGATTTTTCTAGCTTTTGAAAAATACTGTTGTTTTGAGTGATTAATTGGTATCTCGTAAGACTGCGTGTTACGAGTCTATGTCGGTTGTATTCCGATGATGACAATTTTGGCATTTAAAAAAAAGCTCATGCAATTTTTCGTTTTTCAAATTTACGGGCTTTGGATGCATGGAAATTTGCCAGTTTTGAATTCATTAGGATACTTAGCTCATTCCTACCTACGTTAGCGAGCTCATCCAATGCGTTCAAGATTACCTTCACAATGGCCCGCTTATAACACATGTCGCGCGCGGTATAATTGTGCCCAGTACGATTAATTAAGTATAAAAAATTTCAAAATTTTCAATGACCGAGATATAATTGTAAGTTGTTAGGAATATCAACGCGTACGAGTAGGTACGAGAGACACGGTGGCAGCGCACCGTTTACCAAAACGAACCATGCTGCAAACTCTACCCGTTTATCCCACCTCCCAGTGATTTCTCGTGGAAGTGCAGAGGTGTTCTCGGCTTCCATCGAAGCGAGTATCATGTATCATAATATTCCTATACAGGTTCCTTATTCGGATGCGGCCGGCGCTGGTTGGTCTAATAAAAAGATTGAGGTCACCAGTTTTCACACATTGAGGATGTATGTTAATCCCAAACATCATCAATTGGTTCCCTGTGTAAATACAGCTGACCTGGCAATAACAGAGTAGCAACCGCGGGCGATCAATCATGCTCATGCTCATGCTCATGCTCATCGTGGGTTATCAACTTTTCCAACTTTTCACAAAAATAAAGCAGGTATTAGACGAAGCAAATATTTGCTATTTTTGGTACGAATTTTATTTGCACAAAATAAAATCCGTACCAAAAATAGCAAATGTTTGCTTCGTCTAATGCCTGCTTAAGATACAAATTCATCAGTTGGTTTCACAAGTTGGTCTATATTCCTACATCAATCTGTTGCAATCAACTGTTCGAAAGGTATTTTTCTCACACAACGTTCCTCAAGTTCTTTGAAAAAACTGTTTTCAAAATCTAAACGGCTTGGGCAATGTTCACATTTGCGGAGATAACAATATTTGGATCGCGTAGTTGAGCTACATAATAATTAGTAAATTTTATTTCGTCAATCAATGTAGACTACATTCTAATGTATACGTTAATCTTAAGCTATCGAGTTCTAGCACGTAATGCGCTTTTTAATGCGTTCCGGGACATGGTAACGTCTATAATCTCGCAGTGTTTGTTGTAGGCGTTCATGATGCTGTTAATTGGTCCATGTTTGGCGTACAGTGACCGGTAATTATTAATAGTAAAAATATTACGCGTTCTTAAAGGACGAGAAGGAGCATAAAAGTTAAGAGTTTCCAGCAGATTTGGTGAATTAACACGTTGTGAGATCATATCGTTTACAAAGGTAATCATGGTTGTTTCTCGTCGTTTCTTCAGAGTTTCGATATTAATAAGCATGCAGCGAGATTCGTAAGAAGGGAGAGGATATGATGCCCAATTGAGTTTTCTTAATGCAAAAACCAGAAATTGTTTTTGAACTGATTCAATACGATTGATATGAACTTCTTGATATGGGGACCAAACTATACTGCAGTACTCTAATATTGATCGAATATAGCTCACAAAAAGAGTTTTTATTGTGTATGGGTCCTTGAAATGATAACTGAAACGTTTAATAAAACTAAGCATACTGTTGGCTTTGTTGATTATTGTGTTATAATGATTCACGAAAGTGAGTTTCGAATCGAGGATCACTCCTAAGTCTCTCATTTTAGTACATCTCTCTACTCTAATAGTTCATAGTTTGCATTGAAAGTTTTCTTGTATATGATATGACATTACATTTCTTAATATATATATCAAGTAAGCTTTTCAGACACCAAGTATAGAAGGTATTGATCTGCAACTGAAACAATTCGAGGTCAGACTGGTTTTTAATCTCCATATACAATTTCATATCGTCGGCATAGATTAAAATTTTGATCTGGTTAAGTAAAAAGGTTACATCATTAACGAACAAAATGAATAGTAAGGGTCCTAAATGTGATCCTTGCGGAACTCCAGATGTTACCTTCACTGGATCAGAGAGATGGCCTTTGAAACGGACAAATTGTGTTCTGTTCGTCAAATAAGATTCAATCCATTTCACGAGTTGGTTATCTAGTCCAATGCGTTTTAGTTTGAAAATCAGTAATGTTATATCGACTCTATCGAAAGCTTTACTATAATCGGTATATAATGTTTCAACGAAGTTACCTCTATCCATTGCAGCGAGTGTGAAATTAACGAATTCTAATAGATTAGTAGCTGTGGACCTTCCTTTGAAAAAACCATGTTGGTTGATTGTAAAACTATTTTTCACCTGTTCGAAAATTCGTTTATTAACGATTGATTCAAATAGTTTCGGAATACAAGAGATGATTGCTATGCCGCGATAATTTTTAATATCAGAGCGTTTACCTGACTTAAAGATCGGGATGAGAAATGATTTTTTCCACATGGAAGGAAATTCACCTGTTTTGATTGAAAGATTGAAAAGCCAAAACAGTGGTTTTACAAAAGAAGAAGCAAATGTTTTTAGCATAGATGGTGGAATTCCATCTGGCTCAGCACCCTTAGTTGCATCTAGGGATTCTAATGATGTTAATATTTCTTGAACAGTTATATTTTGAACTGATACACTATTGGTACATTCAGGTAAATGCGTGAGGTAGTTAAAATCTCTATTTTCATCCGGGTTTTTGTAAACGGTCTGGAAAAATTTCGCAAATTGGTTGCAAATAAGCTGAGACTCGGTACTTTCGTTACCTTCAAAATGCATGCGTGATGGAAAATTATTAGTTTTCATTTTTTCCTTTGCAAAACGGTAAAACTGCTTTGGATCAGATTTGATATTACTTTCTACCCTAGAGTTATAATTCTCATAAGCTAATGAGATTTCTGCATCTAGTTCGCTGCATATGTTCTTGTATCGTTCCAGATTGGTCTCACATTTATGGTGTTTGTACATTTTATGGGCTTTCTGTTTTTTGTTTTTCAAGTTTTTGATCTGTTGCGTGTACCATACGGGATCTTTGAAACAAAAGTTAGTGCGTTTTTTCGTCCTAGGAACTGTATCATTTATAATTTCGTATTCGCGGCTTTTTCAATATCCTCTTTGCCTCGCAAAAGTGATTGCCAGTCGACTACACTGAGTTTACGGTCGATTTCTGTTATATTAGCTTTTTTAAAGTCATACATATACTCAAATTCACTATCATTGGGACGTGATCTAGTGCTATCTATGTTCAATGAATACTCAATGGCTGTATGAAATTTCTCATTTTTCCATAGAGGATCAACGGCTTTATCTACGCTAAAATCTTCAGTGCAGTTTGTGAACAAGAGATCTAAAAAACAGTTCAGTTCATTTCGTATTGCGTTTACTTGATATAATCCTAACTGACTGGTCGTGTCGAAAATTTGCTGTAGTGCCTCGTTAACTCCTACTATAGGAAGCAACAGTGATTCGTTATCGCAGTCCTTGGTGAAGTCTGCATCTTTTTGATTGAAATCGCCGTATATATGAATTTTAATTTCCGGGTCAGAGTTACAAATTACTGAGTTGGCGGTTTCTAAAAATAATTCATAATATTGTTTTTTTGCAAATTGTGGAGGGAAGTATTTTTTTTTTTTTTTTAAAGGTGGCGGGGAAATCTGCAAACAGACACCTGAGAAGAGAACTCAGGGTGTGGGGATGAGACTAGGAGAGAGATGCTGGGGTAGTTACACTCGCCCAGACCCCTACTGATCCCTGTCCCGACCCACTAAAACCCCTCCAGTCTCCAGCCCTGGTCTTCCCGGAACGACGGTTAAGTATTACGTCGGGGAGTGGCTTTTGTGCGTGATGCACCCTCTTTACTCTTATAACCTCCTAGCTAACTACCTGGAGACTGGTAATTAGCTACCACTGGCGTGTTGGTGGTTGACCCGCCACACACGTTGCAGCTCCAGAACAATCTGAGAGGCGGCCGCACAGACCGCGTTCCAGATGTCCGGGTCGTCGCACATCCTCCGGACTAGATTGTCCGGAGTAGTGCCAGGCCCGCTCACAGCCATCATGTTGCTCCTCGCTCTTGCGAAACGGGGGCATACGAAGAAGACATGCTCAGCAGTCTCCTCCTCCTCCACGCACTCGGGACACATGGGGGACACCGCGTGTCCGAACCTGTGCAGATATTGCCTGAAACAACCATGGCCTGACAGGATTTGTGTCAGGTGGAAGTTCACTTCACCATGTCGTCTCCCGACCCAGCCGGATATCTCCGGTATGAGTCGGTGCGTCCATCTGCCTTTTGTGGAGTTGGACCATTCCCGCTGCTAGCGGAGCATCGAGAATGACCTTCTGGTACCTCGTATGCCCCTTGTGTCACGTTGGTCGAAACACTCTCTGTCCTCCTTGATGGCGATGCTGATAGGCATCATGCCGGACAAGACACAGATTGCATCGTATGACACCGTACGATACGCACTCGCAACTCTCAGGCACATGAGCCTGTAGGTACTTTCCAGTTTACCACGGTAACTGTTAGTACCTAGCGCTCTGGACCACACTGGCCCACCATACCTAAGTATGGACGAAACCACGCTGGCAAGAAGTCTTCGCTTGCTGCCATAAACCGCTGAGCTATTGGACATCATACGAGATAGTGCTGCAATAGCCGATGAGGCCCTCTTACAGGCATAGTCGACGTGACTCCCGAACGTGAGCTTGTCGTCCACCATAACCCCCAAGAGCTTCAGGGATCGCTTCGAGGTGATGGTGCAGTCTCCGACTCTGACCACCGCCTGTTGCTCCGATTTACGGTTGTTAACAACCGTGACCTCCGTCTTATGATGCGCGAGCTCCAGTTTCCTGGAGCGCATCCAGTCCTCGACCTTGCGTATACAGTGCGCGGCCGTCAACTCGACCTCCTCGATAGACTCGCCGTAAACCTCCAGCGTTATGTCGTCTGCAAAGCCGACGATCACAACCCCTACAGGGAACTTGAGTTTCAACACTCCGTCATACATGACATTCCACAACACCGGGCCCAGGATAGAACCTTGCGGAACTCCTGCGGTAATTGGGACGCACTTCTGACCCTCCTCCGTGTCGTAAACAAGTACTCGATTCTGGAAATAATTTTCCAGAATCTTGTACAGCGACACCGGTACATGGATGCTCCTGAGCGCGAGCGCTATGGAGTCCCAACTGGCACTATTGAACGCATTCTTCACGTCGAGCGTGACGATTGCGCAGTAGCGTATTCCCCTTCTCTTGCGCTGGATTGCTACCTCCGCCGTCTTGATGACGGAAGAGATTGCGTCCAGCGTGGTCCTGCCCTTCCGGAAGCCGAACTGGTTACTTGCCAGACCGTGTACACCCTCCGTGTACCTCACCAGTCTGTTGAGGATGATCCTCTCAAGCACCTTGCCCGCGGTGTCCAGCAGGCAGATAGGCCTATATGCCGATGGGTCCCCTGGCGGTTTCCCAGCCTTCGGCAATAAGACCAGTCTCTGCCGCTTCCACCTGTCTGGAAAGAGACAGTCATCCAGGCACCTCTGCATGACTGCCCTGAACAGCCCGGGGGCCGTTTTTATCGCCAGCCTGATCGCCAGGTTAGGGATACCATCCGGTCCCGGTGCCTTGTCACCTTTAGGGATTTGGCGATCACGATGAGTTCCTCATTCGTAACCCTTGCCTCCTCCCCTGCCTCGACACGGCTGTCGTCGCTCACGGATTGGATGCTCGGCAGGTTGGCCGACCATCTCTGGTCTATGTCTGAGATACTGGAACGTCGGACGCGAGACTCGACTGCCGGAGGCCAAGGACTTGGCTCGTGGCGTGGAAAGAGTCCCTCGATGATACGCTCCAGCATCGCTGGTGATCGCTCTGCAGGCGCCAGCGCGCCTTTAGTCTTGGCCATTACGATCCTGTAGGCGTCACCCCACGGATTTGTATTGGCACTCGCACATAGCCTATCGAAGCAGGCCCTCTTGCTGGCCTTTATCGCACTCTTTAGCATCGATCTTGCCGAACTGAATGCTGCGCGGCGCTCTGTCCTCTCTTCTTCGTTTCGCGCACGCTGCATCCTCCGTCTTGCACGGAGGCACGCACTGCGAAGGTCGGCTATCGCGTCCGTCCACCAGTAAATCGGTGGCTTTCCATTCCTAGGTTGGCGAGTCCTAGGCATGGTGGCGTCGCACGCCCGCGATAGCATAGCAACTAGTTGGTCAGCAGTCGGGCGGAGCCAACTGCCCCCCTCGTGCTCCCTTCTCATTGCCTCTTCGAATACCTCGGCATCAAAGTGCGATGTCATCCACCCGCGAACGGTCGGAGTGTTGGCTCTACCCGTCGCTTGCCGCCTCTCGTTGTTGTCTACACTAAAACAGACCGCCTGGTGGTCGCTATTAGTGTAGCCATCGTCTACCCTCCAGTTCTTGATCAGTCCTGGGCTGGAGAACGTCACGTCGATGATCGACTCCGCACCATTTCTGCTAAATGTACTTTTGTTCCCAACGTTGGCCAGATCTAGGTTGAGCTTTGCAAAAGCCCCCAACAGGATCTGGCCCCTCTGGTTCGTGAAGTGACTTCCCCACTCAACAGCCCAAGCGTTGAAGTCGCCCGCCACCACCAACGGCGTTAGGCCCGTTAGCTCCATGGATAGGAGGTCGACCATCTGGGTGAACCTTTCGGTAGACCAACGTGGCGGAGCATAGCAACTGCAGTAGAACACTCCGTTTATCTTAGCAACTACGTACCCTTCTTCTGAGGTTGAGACAACCTCCTGAACCGGGAACTTGCTCGTCGTACATATGGCCGCCAAACTGGACTTATCCGCAACCCAGTTACCGTTTCCGGGAGGGATGCGGTAGGGATCCGATATGACGGCGATGTCCGACAACGACTCAGTGGCTGCTTGGTGTAGCAGCTGCTGAGCCGCGAAGCAATGGTTCAGGTTCAGTTGCGTCACCCTTACGCCCGTGGTTTCGCAGCCGGCTTACCGGCTGGGCACCTGGGGCCTCCCATAAAGTGTTTGGCGTCCCGTTTCCCGGAACATACCATGCACTTGGGAGACTCCACACAGTCCTTTGCTTTATGGCCTGCACCTCCACATCGCCTGCACAGCTGGCTCCTATCGGGCCCCTTGCAGGTCCAGGACTTATGTCCGCCCTCAAAGCACCGGAAGCAAATGTCTGGTTGCTGTAGTATGCCCAGAGGACATACAGACCAGCCGACCTTCAACTTGCCCTCTTTCAGGGCTAGGTTAGCGTCCGCCGACGGTAGTCGGAAGGTAGCTATCTGGGTCCCCGCCGGATCTTTGCGGAGACGGATTGACTCCTTAGCCACCTCCACCCCGCACTTCGCTTTTAGGGCTTGTGCAATGTCGCACCCCTCAGTGATTTCGTCCAGGTTTTTAAGCTGGAGAGTCACTTCTGAGGTGAGTGCCCGCACTTGCACCTCCTTCCCTAGGACCTTTTCAGCTACCGTTTTGTAGGTAGCCCTCTTGTTCTTGGCGTCCTTCCGGAGCTCAAGTATCCTCTCGCCAGTGCGAGATCGGCGGATACTCCGCACATCCGCCCCCAGATCCTTGAGCTGGGTTTCCCCCCTCACCTTCTTCAAGACTTCTGAGTACTTCGACCCATCCGTCTTGAGTATGAGGGCATCACCCCTACTCCGCGCCTTTTTTACCTTTTTTGGTCCTCTGGCCGCTCCGCCATCATGTCGCGTCGCACCTTCCCGACGCTTCCTACCCTCTACGGTAGTCCAAGGGTTGCCCGTAGCCTCCACCTGTGCCTTTTCCGCGGTGGACCTTGAACCGGTTGGCGTGTGTTCCCGTGGGAGTAGCACGACCAATCGTTTCTTGGTGTTCCCGGGGGCCGTTTCCCCCGGGGACTGCCTCGTTCGCTTAGCGACCTGCCCCGTGGAGCAGACCGACGCGAACGAGGGGGCGTCTGTCTGCACCTCTTTAGATGCAGTCGCCCTCCCGGTCCTGGCCGCTTTCTCGGCCGCCTTCACCCGAGCTACGAGTTCTTCGTGCTCCTTTCTGGCTTCATCAATGGTGCTCCGAAGCAGTAGGAGGCTCTGCTTCAGGTCGCCAGCGATGTTTCGCCTGTTCGCCAAGAACTCGATTATGGCATCGAGTTGTTCAGACAGCGCCGCCACTCTTGGCCGCGTGTCCATACACCTTTCGACGGCCTTGACTAGCAAGGGACCGTCTACCGAGATGTCTGGTGTGGACACCGACGGATTCGCCGTTTTTCCACCTCCAGACTTCGCCGCATCCGTCTCCGCCTTCTTCTGCGGAGACCGCTGGATGCCACCTCGTGCGAATGGATTTGGTAACCCCTCCGCACCCGTCTCTTTTGTTTTTGAGTTCAACATTTTTGTTTTTGGGTCCCCCTACCAGCCGCTATCCTTATCCATAATGGAGTGGTCGCCTAAATGGTCCCAAGGTAGTCTATGCCGGAGCAGTGAGGCCATGGCTAGGGGCGGCTGCCATAGCACCTTATGGGCAACTATGACACCCCCGACCGGCGCAAGTCAGGAAAAGAGGGTTCCCACCCGGCAATGGACTCGGAACGTACTGGAAGGCCTGCCAGGTTTTACGGGACGGAGACCCCTGCACCGGTTGTAATCTCGCCGTTTCAAGCCGTTATCACACGACATTACTAAGGGAGCTCGGTGCAGGTGCCAGCCCAAAAACATGGTACGAAAACGAGATCCGACTCTTATCCTATAGTGATGCGACCAGTTGCCGTAATTGGGAACATTACTGGCATCAGTCCCAATGGGCGGTATAGTGCATTTGGGTGGTGGGAGCGGCACTACTCGCTCCGTCGGAGCTGCTTTCGGCCAGTGTGGCTTTTGCGAGAATTCAGCGGCCCAGTGCCTGAATCTCGCCACGACCTAGGCTAGCTCCCGCTGATGGTCCGGGACTGCTTGCTAGCAGTGAGCACTTCCGTGGCCTTCGGTAATCGCCAATTACCGACCCGTGGTGGCATTCAGCTCTGCCTGGAAGTATACTGATGCAAAAATGTGGCATTGACCGTTTAATACAGTTTTGACCCAATCATCGTCAAATTCTTTATACTTCATCGTTGGGACCAACTCTGCATCGAACTTTGTCTTGACGGCTACTAGTACACCGCCACCAGATTTTTTATCAGTTAACAAAAGATCACGATCGCTTCTGAATACTTGATAACTGTTTCCAAAAACCTCCTCACTCTTTATACTTTCAGACCAACTTGTTTCCGTTCCTATAATGATTGAATACATACAACCACTAATCTTTTTACTAAGAATATCAATTTTTTTTGAACTACTCATTCTGTTAAAATTCTGGCAATAAATTACAAACTCTTCAGAGCCACGAATTGCTCGTTAAGTTTTCGCTTACACTATCGGTGCGCGTCAATACAGAAGAAAATTAGGCCCTTGAAGTTGGCGGCAAGTTACACTCACCTCCAGCTGATCGTTGTGATGAAACATGACACATGTTTGCCGGGGAACGTGATGTGTTGTTTACGTTTGCAGCGGAGGTTGATGACGTAATCCCTGGGGTAAGAACGGTTCTTTCGAAATGGTTGCACGTTGATACTGAAGCAGCGCCGGCGAGTGTTGTAATTGGAGAAGTACCGGAACGCTCTATCGCAGAAACCAGGTTTACTTGTGGAAGTTGACAATCTGCTGGATATGGATTCAGTACTTCACCACGTTGGAACCTAATACCATGCTGTGTTTGTACCGGAGGCTTTAAAAATGTTGTTTTCGCAGCTGCTAGTAGCTCTTTATCCGAGAGAGAATTGTTTATGGTTGGACTGATTGATCCTCGTACTGTCGCAATTTTGGTAACTACATGAGGGTACGTTGTGGTTTATGTTGCTGTTGTTAATATTTTTGGTGGTGTTGTAGTTGTAAAAGCTGTGTGTGGGTAGATCATTCCGGTTGTTATTACTTGTGCGGTTACGTGTAATGTTGGATTTGTTATTCAGATTCCAATACTTTTTATTGGCTTTTCTCTGCTTTATGGCTTTATCTTTAACCTTTTGCTGCTGAACGCGGCGCAACTTACGTTTGTCGTAATCTGTCCAGTCAGCACGCCACACTTTTTTGATCCGAGCATTCGCCAACCTTCTGTTAATTTTGCTGATTGATCAAGTAACTCTTCCATCAAGCTAGGAGGAGACTCTGATTGCGATCGAGTATTTTTAATGTTTTCTTCCAGACTACAAATCGCATTGCTGAGTGATTTTACTTCAAATAAAACATCACCGCTAACTTTATTTAGAGCCTCCTTTGTGGAGCGGGATTGAACAGAACTGTTTTCGTTACAGTGCACTTTCATGTCCTTCGTGAGGCTACCTAGGTTTTCTAAATTATCACTAATTAGCTTGAGATCTGCAACGAGGTCTGTTGTGAGATCTGTTACATATCCTTCAATTCGGTCCCTTGTAGCTTCCATTGATACATCAAGAAGCTTCGTGATGTGGTTTTTAATTTCAATGAGCTCCGAATTCTTCGCGGTTTTGCTGGTTTCCATGTCAAGCGATAATGTGGACACAGCACTATCGACTTTTGTTGCTGTGTTCTGGTTTATCGCTGACACGGATTCCATCAGCTGGTGCTCCATATGACCAAACAGCTCATCCATTGCATTGAGCTTTTTGAGTTCAGCAGCAATCTGAGAGTTGGCTTCAGTTTGGGCTTTGATTGAGATTATCAGCTCCTTTTGATCGTTTAGCACCTTACTAGTATTAATTCCAGCTTTCAGATGATGCTCGCACTCCTCGCACAGTGGTATCATGAAGCTCGTGATATAATTCTCCTGGTGCCGTTGAACTCCAATACATGCCGCGTGAAAATATTTGGAGCAAAATTCACACTTCCATAGGAAGCGATCGTCGCCGATACTGCATGTTTTTACACAGCAATGCATTTTATATTAACGTTACGCGCCGGTACGGTATAGAAAAAAAAATTGCAATCGATTACTACGCGGTGTTGAATATATACTTAAAATTGCTGACACAAGAGCGCGCGCGGGTCAATAGAATTGTTTGAAACAAAGTTAAAATGAATAAAAATATTTACAGGAGCGCTACACAAGCGCGTCTGAACTCAAAGGTGGTTCGACAATGACTGTTGTTCAACTGTTGTTGTAGTTGTTCAAAGTAAATTTTAGAATCATTTTGGAATGAATATTTCTTTAGACTGTGTATCATCAATTCAGTATTCTCGTGATCAGTACAAACACAAATATTATGAGATCCTGAGCTTCCAAGTAATTTACAATGCTTAGGTTTCAAAGCTCTAAAAGAAGTCAACCCAATATCAGTTTTGCTGATATCTTTAAAATAAACGTAAGCCTCACGAATTGAATTCACTGCGAGTCGCTTTTGCACATGCTGTAGCTTACCATCTTTTCTCACTGAAACGTAGTCCCTTTGCCCTGGCATGGCTCTACTGACCTGGTCACTGTCATAAAACTGCAATACCTCATTTTTTACTTCCAGGGGCATTGGTGTTTAAAATCTAATCGGTGGTAGTAAAGCACTTTAAAACGGTGTCGAAGCACCTGTTGCAGCTACCAAAAGTGAGCTCCTTATTGGTTGAAAGCTGCGAGACTGAACTGAAAATAGTGATTCTCAACTCAACATTTTACTGGTTTGCTATCGGAAAGATATGCCAATTATTAAATCACAAGTTTGGTGCAACTTTCGACACTCAATCAAGACATTGGTGTTTGTATATTTGTATATTTGTATATTTTACTATAATTTATCTGACAATAGTCTTAATAAATAGCAAAAATCAGAGTAAAGTCTAAAACATATTTGACAAATTTAACCTATGCACAAACTTTCGTGATGACTCACCGAACTCAAACAAATTTTCAACACTTAAAAAGGTTCTGATTGCGGCGGCGCACATAGGGGTATTTGGAGTGAAAAGTTGGAAAAAAATATTTTCATGCGCAATAACGCTGAAATTTTCATATTTAGCAGTTTCTATGTCTTTAATATGAAAATTATAATTGCAAGATAAATAATGTCTACGTAGCAGTGATAAATATATTTTCTTATACAAGTTATTTAAAATCATATATGGGTCATTCCATACGAAGTGTACATGCCACTTGGACACGACCATCACAGATTTTATTCAAAGTTGGGCGAATACTTCATCTACTGCCTCTTTGGAAAAATCCCAATTTTGGTGTCGATTGGAATACCCTAGGACCCCCTCTTTATTGCAAAGTCGCGCAATTTTTGTCAAAAATCTAACAAAAATCTTTTTCTTACAATTCATAGACGTAAGATGTCCGAAAAATACTGATAGATGATTTTTGAAGAAAATAAACCAAGGAACCCAAAAAATATATAAGTTTTGACCGGAAGTGTTGCCAGATAAATTATTTTTGTATTTGAAAATTAATTTACATTTTTTGGCAAATGCAGCCATTTCAATTTTAAATTTGATAATTTCATAGTGTTCCTTGGAAAATTACACATAAGAAACAACTATCATCCCGAGGTAATATGAGCCAATCTCGAGATATAACATTTTTACGAAAAAAGTTGTAAACTTCGTATTTATTTTATTTTATAATTCATAGATAATTCATTGAAGAAAATAAACCAAGGAATCCAGAAAAAATCTTGTTTTTGACCGAAAGTGTTGCCAGATAGATTATTTTTGTATTTTAAAAGTATTGCCAGATAGAGATCCTGGTCCCACAGAGCGGGGGGTATTCCAATTGCCACCAAATTTGGGATTTTTTCCAAAATGACAGTAGATGAATAATTCTTTCAATTTTGAGTAAAATCTGTGATGGCCGTGTTCAAGTTTGTGCTTTTTCGTGGTCACTTCGTATGGAATGACCCATATATATCGGCTCGGAAGAGGCTGTTAGCCTCAAAAAAACCGTATTACTACCCTCGCAATTGACCTGTACACCAAACAGTTGACCGCGAAGTTATAATTAATATTAACAAACATAAATTCGAAATCCGAATCAGAATGTAGTACTGAAGTTTTGCTTTTATACAGACAGCTTTAATACTGCATAAAAATAAACGATTGCACAGAAACAGATTTAGCTGGAAACATATTCTTATTTATATTTGATTTTTGTACAGTTGAACGAAGTAATATACAAAAACGTTTATTCATCAGACTTATCATCAAAATCGTACCCAAACGACATCGTTAGAGGAATTCACTTGTTCTGGAAGCAAGAGACTTAAAGTATCATTCTTTATAGAGAAGTGGATTTTGTGTCGATTAGATGCTGTCCACCTGCGCTTTAAAGACACTCATTCGCTGTTAAGCATCTTTCGCGATTTTAATGAACGATTCATTATTTGGAATAACTTCGCCTCCAAAAAATTAAATTTTTTATTCCACGATGTGGCAGAAGATTCTTAAAGAAGTTTCTTCTGAAAGTTTTTTTCAGTGTCTGAAAACACGTCGCGATTTCAAAAAAAAAAAAATCATAAATTTAAAAAACATTGCATAGGATTACAAATATAAAATCATGATATATCATAAATGCGCAAACATGCGCAAGTTTTGTTTCTGGACGTGTTAAAGGACACTCGTATCTACTCAAAAATGAGTTTGTTTGTGCACAGAAACGTCCAGGACATTGAAAAAAGGCAATTTCGAAGCTCGATTCGGAAGGTGAAATATCCATAATTGGCAATGGAAAATATACAGACAACAAGACACCAAACCCTCCATCTAAAATGTTCAAAACTTAATACATACCTCTCATTTGAAGATCCATATTTGAAACAGGCCGAATAAAATCACCAATATTATAAGTTCCACCGAAAAAATCACAAAATTTCGTTTTCAAAAACTGCTTTGCTTTTGCCTTCTAGTTTGACATCTGTTGTGAGCCTAGAACAGAACAAACTAAAGCAAAATAGTTGCCATGGGATACCCCCATTATCTACGAATCTAGTGGTATTAATTATGGGGGTTCAATAATAATTTTGAGTTTTGCAATTTATTCCAACTTTTGCACTCAAATACCCCTATGTGCGGCGATTGGCTCGTGAAAACAAAAGGATGTACGATGAAATGCAGTTTTAAGTAGGCCAGTCGATCTGAGAGTACGTTGCGAAGCACGGAAGTTTAACTGGAACAGACGCGACGGTGAATCGATCTCGCCATTCAAAATTTTGGCGACAAATACAGCTTGCTGAATTTCCCTACGGCGTTCAAGTGTGTCAAGGCCAAGTAATCGACAGCGATCAGGATACGGTGGAAGGTTTTCCGGGTCACGCCAGGGCAGGTCACGTAATGCTAATCGGACGAATCTCTTTTGGACACGTTCTATCCTTAGACACCAAGATAGCTGATGGGGAAACCAAATCATGCTGCAGTTTTCGAGTAGTGGTCGTACCAGTGAACAGTACAGCGCTTTCAGACAGTGAGGATCTCTGAAGTCTCGGCCAATTTTCGTAATAAATCCCAATTGTCGGTTTGCTTTCGATATTAAGCTGGCATGATGCAAATGGAAAGTGAGCTTAGCGTCAAGTATGATACCAAGGTCACAAACACAGTCAACTCTTTTTAGCTCAAGTCCATCAATGTGATATTCGAACATAATAGGGTTTAATGTTCGGTGAAAAGTCATAACCTCGCATTTTCCTATGCTAATCACTAGCCAGTTCGTATGACACCAGTCAACAAAAACATTTAGTAGAGCTTGTAAACGGCGACAATCGTCAATTGTGTGGACTACCAAGTACAACTTTAAGTCATCCGTGTATACTAATTTACAACCAGTCCCCAACAGTAGCATAGCATCATTAAAGAAAAGCGGTGTTCAAATTCATTCAGAGGTAACACGCAACACCGTGATGTTATACTGTTGCTTGTCTGCTATCTGCCTTCATCCGCCACGTACAGAATAACAGCATACCTATGTTCAATACGCAACCGATAAACAGAAGAATTCGATTGTCTTCCAAAACACAAAACTGTACGTGTTTTAGGTTTAATGCTGCGTTTGCTCTATCGGTCCGGCTCCGTCGGCTGCCAACATGAAATGAAATTCATATTTTGTGCATTCGCATTACGAATCAGAGACAGGAAGAAACTTGAAATAAAGGCGGAGTCTTACAATTTGTAAGACTCTGCCTTTATTACAAGTTCTTTCCAGTTTGTTTCTGGTTCGTAAGTTACAACATAGCTCTAAAAAATATCAGGAACAGAAAGCGAACCTCGAGTAAACAACAACAACAAATCGTTTACAAAGTCAGATCGGTTGTATTTATTAGTGTCGACTGTGCTTGTGAAGAGAGGTGGTGATTGGTTGCTCGGTATGATTTAGACAATCGATGTTATTTGTCACTTTTTCAATAGTGTATCTCAAACAATAGGTTATTTTTGTTACATAAATTTAACCGTAAAAGAATTTCTGATCGTTGCCAAAACCTCGAAATTCTATAGACAAGGGCAAATAGTGCATTCCCCATCTTGGGCAACAATAAAATTCATTAGAAATTTATCTACATAAAAACCGTTGCACGTATGCGGGTGGTAATGTACGATTATCATGAAAATGCACCCTCGCTATACCAGTACCGGGGAGAACAAAGGATACTCTCGACGAAAAGCGGGGAGAGCTCATACAGTCCTTTTATTGAATGAATGGAATATAAGCGTACTAAAATTTCTAGTGTAAAATGCGTCCTTTCCACCGCTAGATGTCGATACTTGAAATAAAAAGATTTTGTCTCATTTTTGGATCTTCAGTTGAACAGATCTGACCACACGCTATATAGCAAGCAACACACGCTATATAGCATGTCACACACGCTATATAGCAAGCCACGTACGCTAGCCACACGCTTTATTGAAAACCACACACGCTATGTAGCAAGCCACGCACGCTAACGGCATGGAGCTAACGGGCCTAACGCCGTTGGTGGTGGCGGGCGACTTCAACGCTTGGGCTGTTGGGTGGGGAAGTTGCTTCACGAACCAGAGGGGCCAGATCCTGTTGGAGGCTCCTGTTTGCAAAGCTCAACCTAGATCTGGCCAACGTTGGGAACAAAAGTACATTTAGCAGAAATGGTGCGGAGTCGATCATCGACGTGACGTTCTCCAGCCCAGGACTGATCAAGAACTGGAGGGTTGACGATGGCTACACTAATAGCGACCACCAGGCGGTCTCTTTTCGAAGAACCAAAAAGAGACGGGTGCGGAGGGGTTACCAAATCCCTTCGCACGAGGTGGCATCCAGCGGTCTCCGCAGAAGAAGGCGGAGACGGATGCGGCGAAGTCTGGAGGTGGAAAAACGGCGAATCCGTCGGTGTCCACACCAGACATCTCGGTGGACGGTCCCTTGCTAGTCAAGGCCGTCGAAAGGTGCATGGACACGCGGCCAAGAGTAGCGGCGCTGTCTGAACAACTCGATGCCATAATCGAGTTCTCGGCGAACAGGCGAAACATCGCTGGCGACCTGAAGCAGAGCCTCCTCCTGCTTCGGAGCACCATTGATGAAGCCAGAAAGGAGCACGAAGAACTCGTAGCTCGGGTGAAGGCGGCCGAGAAAGCGGCCAGGACCGGGAGGGCGACTGCATCTAAAGAGGTGCAGACAGACGCCCCCTCTTTCGCGTCGGTCTGCTCCACGGGGCAGGTCGCTAAGCGAACGAGGCAGTCCCCGGGGGAAACGGCCCCCGGGAACACCAAGAAACGATTGGTCGTGCTACTCCCACGGGAACACACGCCAACCGGTTCAAGGTCCACCGCGGAAAAGGCACAGGTGGAGGCTACGGGCAATCCTTGGACTACCGTAGAGGGTAGGAAGCGTCGGGAAGGTGCGACGCGTCATGATGGCGGAGCAGCCAGAGGACCAAAAAAGGTCAAAAAGGCGCGGAGTAGGGGTGATGCCCTCATACTCAAGACGGATGGGTCGAAGTACTCAGAAGTCTTGAAGAAGATGAGGGGGGAAGCCCAGCTCAAGGATCTGGGGGCGGATGTGCGGAGTATCCGCCGATCTCGCACTGGCGAGATGATACTTGAGCTCCGGAAGGACGCCAAGAACAAGGGGGCTACCTACAAAACGGTAGCCGAAAAGGTCCTAGGGAAGGAGGTGCAAGTGCGGGCACTCACCTCAGAAGTGACTCTCCAGCTTAAAAACCTGGACGAAATCACTGAGGGGTGCGACATTGCACAAGCCCTTAAAGCGAAGTGCGGGGTGGAGGTGGCTAAGGAGTCAATCCGCCTCCGCAAAGGTCCGGCGGGGACCCAGGTAGCTACCTTCCGACTACCGTTGGCGGACGCTAACCTGGCCCTGAAAGAGGGCAAGTTGAAGGTCGGCTGGTCGGTATGTCCTCTGGGCATACTACAGCAACCAGACATTTGCTTCCGGTGCTTCGAGGGCGGACATAAGTCCTGGACCTGCAAGGGGCCCGATAGTAGCCAGCTGTGCAGGCGATGTGGAGGTGCAGGCCATAAAGCAAAGGACTGTGGGGAGTCTCCCAAGTGCATGGTATGTTCCGGGAAACGGGACGCCAAACACTTTATGGGAGGCCCCAGGTGCCCAGCCGGTAAGCCGGCTGCGAAACCACGGGCGTAAGGGTGACGCAACTGAACCTGAACCATTGCTTCGCGGCTCAGCAGCTGCTACACCAAGCAGCCACTGAGTCGTTGTCGGACATCGCCGTCATATCGGACCCCTACCGCATCCCTCCCGGAAACGGTAACTGGGTTGCGAATAAGTCCAGATTGGCGGCCATATGTACGACGAGCAAGTTCCCGGTTCAGGAGGTTGTCTCAACCTCAGAAGAAGGGTACGTAGTTGCTAAGGTGAACGGAGTGTTCTACTGCAGTTGCTATGCTCCGCCACGTTGGTCTACCGAAAGGTTCATCCAGATGGTCGACCTCCTATCCATGGAGCTAACGGGCCTAACGCCGTTGGTGGTGGCGGGCGACTTCAACGCTTGGGCTGTTGAGTGGGGAAGTTGCTTCACGAACCAGAGGGGCCAGATCCTGTTGGAGGCTTTTGCAAAGCTCAACCTAGATCTGGCCAACGTTGGGAACAAAAGTACATTTAGCAGAAATGGTGCGGAGTCGATCATCGACGTGACGTTCTCCAGCCCAGGACTGATCAAGAACTGGAGGGTAGACGATGGCTACACTAATAGCGACCACCAGGCGGTCTGTTTTAGTGTAGACAACAACGAGAGGGGGCAAGCGACGGGTAGAGCCAACACTCCGACCGTTCGCGGGTGGAAGACATCGCACTTTGATGCCGAGGTATTCGAAGAGGCAATGAGAAGGGAGCGCGAGGGGGGCAGTTGGCTTCGCCCGACTGCTGACCAACTAGTTGCTATGCTATCGCGGGCGTGCGACGCCACCATGCCTAGGACTCGCCAACCTAGGAATGGAAAGCCACCGGTTTACTGGTGGACGGACGCGATAGCCGACCTTCGCAGTGCGTGCCTCCGTGCAAGACGGAGGATGCAGCGTGCGCGAAACGAAGAAGAGAGGACAGAGCGCCGCGCAGCATTCAGTTCGGCAAGATCGATGCTAAAGAGTGCGATAAAGGCCAGCAAGAGGGCCTGCTTCGATAGGCTATGTGCGAGTGCCAATACAAATCCGTGGGGTTACGCCTACAGGATCGTAATGGCCAAGACTAAAGGCGCGCTGGCGCCTGCAGAGCGATCACCAGCGATGCTGGAGCGTATCATCGAGGGACTCTTTCCACGCCACGAGCCAAGTCCTTGGCCTCCGGCGGTCGAGTCTCACGTCCGACGTTCCAGTATCTCAGACATAGACCAGAGATGGTCGGCCAACCTGCCGAGCATCCAATCCGTGAGCGACGACAGCCGTGTCGAGGCAGGGGAGGAGGCAAGGGTTACGAATGAGGAACTCATCGTGATCGCCAAATCCCTAAAGGTGAGCAAGGCACCGGGACCGGATGGTATCCCTAACCTGGCGATCAGGCTGGCGATAAAAACGGCCCCCGGGCTGTTCAGGGCAGTCATGCAGAGGTGCCTGGATGACTGTCTCTTTCCGGACAGGTGGAAGCGGCAGAGACTGGTCTTATTGCCGAAGGCTGGGAAACCGCCAGGGGACCCATCGGCATATAGGCCTATCTGCCTGCTGGACACCGCGGGCAAGGTGCTTGAGAGGATCATCCTCAACAGACTGGTGAGGTACACGGAGGGTGTACACGGTCTGGCAAGTAACCAGTTCGGCTTCCGGAAGGGCAGGTCCACGCTGGACGCAATCTCTTCCGTCATCAAGACGGCGGAGGTAGCAATCCAGCGCAAGAGAAGGGGAATACGCTACTGCGCAATCGTCACGCTCGACGTGAAGAATGCGTTCAATAGTGCCAGTTGGGACTCCATAGCGCTCGCGCTCAGGAGCATCCATGTACCGGTGTCGCTGTACAAGATTCTGGAAAATTATTTCCAGAATCGAGTACTTGTTTACGACACAGAGGAGGGTCAGAAGTGCGTCCCAATTACCGCAGGAGTTCCGCAAGGTTCTATCCTGGGCCCGGTGTTGTGGAATGTCATGTATGACGGAGTGTTAAAACTCAAGTTCCCTGTAGGGGTTGTGATCGTCGGCTTTGCAGACGACATAACGCTGGAGGTTTACGGCGAGTCTATCGAGGAGGTCGAGTTGACGGCCGCGCACTGTATACGCAAGGTCGAGGACTGGATGCGCTCCAGGAAACTGGAGCTCGCGCATCATAAGACGGAGGTCATGGTTGTGAACAACCGTAAATCGGAGCAACAGGCGGTGGTCAGAGTCGGAGACTGCACCATCACCTCGAAGCGATCCCTGAAGCTCTTGGGGGTTATGGTGGACGACAAGCTCACGTTCGGGAGTCACGTCGACTATGCCTGTAAGAGGGCCTCATCGGCTATTGCATCACTATCTCGTATGATGTCCAATAGCTCAGCGGTTTATGGCAGCAAGCGAAGACTTCTTGCCAGCGTGGTTTCGTCCATACTTAGGTATGGTGGGCCAGTGTGGTCCAGAGCGCTAGGTACTAACAGTTACCGTGGCAAACTGGAAAGTACCTACAGGCTCATGTGCCTGAGAGTTGCGAGTGCGTATCGTACGGTGTCATACGATGCAATCTGTGTCTTGTCCGGCATGATGCCTATCAGCATCGCCATCAAGGAGGACAGAGAGTGTTTCGACCAACGTGACACAAGGGGCATACGAGGTACCAGAAGGTCATTCTCGATGCTCCGTTGGCAGAGGGAATGGTCTAATTCCACAAAGGGCAGATGGACGCACCGACTCATACCGGAGATATCCGGCTGGGTCGGGAGACGACATGGCGAAGTGAACTTCCACCTGACACAAATCCTGTCAGGCCATGGTTGTTTCAGGCAATATCTGCACAGGTTCGGACACGCGGTGTCCCCCATGTGTCCCGAGTGCGTGGAGGAGGAGGAGACTGCTGAGCACGTCTTCTTCGTATGCCCCCGTTTCGTAAGAGCGAGGAGCAACATGATGGCTGTGAGCGGGCCTGGCACTACTCCGGACAATCTAGTCCGGAGGATGTGCGACGACCCGGACATCTGGAACGCGGTCTGTGCGGCCGCCTCCCAGATTGTTCTGGAGCTGCAACGTGTGTGGCGGGTCAACCACCAACACGCCAGTGGTAGCTAATTACCAGTCTCCAGGTAGTTAGCTAGGAGGTTATAAGAGTAAAGAGGGTGCATCACGCACAAAAGCCACTTCCCGACGTAATACTTAACCGTCGTTCCGGGAAGACCAGGGCTGGAGACTGGAGGGGTTTTAGTGGGTCGGGACAGGGATAAGTAGGTGTCTGGGGGAGTGTAACTACCCCAGCATCTCTCCCCTAGTCTCATCCCCACACCCTGAGTTCTCTTCTCAGGTGTCTGTTTGCAGATTTCCCCGCCACCTTTAAAAAAAAAAAAAAAAAAAAGGCGGTCTGTTTTAGTGTAGACAACAACGAGAGGCGGCGAGCGACGGGTAGAGCCAACACTCCGACCGTTCGCGGGTGGAAGACATCGCACTTTGATGCTGAGGTATTCGAAGAGGCAATGAGAAGGGAGCGCGAGGGGGGCAGTTGGCTCCACCCGACTGCTGACCAACTAGTTGCTATGCTATCTTGGGCGTGCGACGCCACCATGCCTAGGACTCACCAACCTAGGAATGGAAAGTCACCGGTTTACTGGTGGACGGACGCGATAGCCGACCTTCGCAGTGCGTGCCTCCGTGCAAGACGGAGGATGCAGCGTGCGCGAAACGAAGAAGAGAGGACAGAGCGCCGCGCAGCATTCAGTTCGGCAAGATCGATGCTAAAGAGTGCGATAAAGGCCAGCAAGAGGGCCTGCTTCGATAGGCTATGTGCGAGTGCCAATACAAATCCGTGGGGTGACGCCTACAGGATCGTAATGGCCAAGACTAAAGGCGCGCTGGCGCCTGCAGAGCGATCACCAGCGATGCTGGAGCGTATCATCGAGGGACCCTTTCCACGCCACGAGCCAAGTCCTTGGCCTCCGGCGGTCGAGTCTCACGTCCGACGTTCCAGTATCTCAGACATAGACCAGAGATGGTCGGCCAACCTTCCGAGCATCCAATCCGTGAGCGACGACAGCCGTGTCGAGGCAGGGGAGGAGGCAAGGGTTACGAATGAGGAACTCATCGTGATCGCCAAATCCCTAAAGGTGAGCAAGGTACCGGGACCGGATGGTATCCCTAACCTGGCGATCAGGCTGGCGATAAAAACGGCCCCCGGGCTGTTCAGGGCAGTCATGCAGAGGTGCCTGGATGACTGTCTCTTTCCGGACAGGTGGAAGCGGCAGAGACTGGTCTTATTGCCGAAGGCTGGGAAACCGCCAGGGGACCCATCGGCATATAGGCCTATCTGCCTGCTGGACACCGCGGGCAAGGTGCTTGAGAGGATCATCCTCAACAGACTGGTGAGGTACACGGAGGGTGTACACGGTCTGGCAAGTAACCAGTTCGGCTTCCGGAAGGGCAGGTCCACGCTGGACGCAATCTCTTCCGTCATCAAGACGGCGGAGGTAGCAATCCAGCGCAAAAGAAGGGGAATACGCTACTGCGCAATCGTCACGCTCGACGTGAAGAATGCGTTCAATAGTGCCAGTTGGGACTCCATAGCGCTCGCGCTCAGGAGCATCCATGTACCGGTGTCGCTGTACAAGATTCTGGAAAATTATTTCCAGAATCGAGTACTTGTTTACGACACAGAGGAGGGTCAGAAGTGCGTCCCAATTACCGCAGGAGTTCCGCAAGGTTCTATCCTGGGCCCGGTGTTGTGGAATGTCATGTATGACGGAGTGTTAAAACTCAAGTTCCCTGTAGGGGTTGTGATCGTCGGCTTTGCAGACGACATAACGCTGGAGGTTTACGGCGAGTCTATCGAGGAGGTCGAGTTGACGGCCGCGCACTGTATACGCAAGGTCGAGGACTGGATGCGCTCCAGGAAACTGGAGCTCGCGCATCATAAGACGGAGGTCACGGTTGTGAACAACCGTAAATCGGAACAACAGGCGGTGGTCAGAGTCGGAGACTGCACCATCACCTCGAAGCGATCCCTGAAGCTCTTGGGGGTTATGGTGGACGACAAGCTCACGTTCGAGAGTCACGTCGACTATGCCTGTAAGAGGGCCTCATCGGCTATTGCAGCACTATCTCGTATGATATCCAATAGCTCAGCGGTTTATGGCAGCAAGCGAAGACTTCTTGCCAGCGTGGTTTCGTCCATACTTAGGTATGGTGGGCCAGTGTGGTCCAGAGCGCTAGGTACTAACAGTTACCGTGGTAAACTGGAAAGTACCTACAGGCTCATGTGCCTGAGAGTTGCGAGTGCGTATCGTACGGTGTCATACGATGCAATCTGTGTCTTGTCCGGCATGATGCCTATCAGCATCGCCATCAAGGAGGACAGAGAGTGTTTCGACCAACGTGACACAAGGGGCATACGAGGTACCAGAAGGTCATTCTCGATGCTCCGCTGGCAGCGGGAATGGTCCAACTCCACAAAGGGCAGATGGACGCACCGACTCATACCGGAGATATCCGGCTGGGTCGGGAGACGACATGGTGAAGTGAACTTCCACCTGACACAAATCCTGTCAGGCCATGGTTGTTTCAGGCAATATCTGCACAGGTTCAGACACGCGGTGTCCCCCATGTGTCCCGAGTGCGTGGAGGAGGAGGAGACTGCTAAGCATGTCTTCTTCGTATGCCCCCGTTTCGTAAGAGCGAGGAGCAACATGATGGCTGTGAGCGGGCCTGGCACTACTCCGGACAATCTAGTCCGGAGGATGTGCGACGACCCGGACATCTGGAACGCGGTCTGTGGGCCGCCTCTCAGATTGTTCTGGAGCTGCAACGTGTGTGGCGGGTCAACCACCAACACGCCAGTGGTAGCTAATTACCAGTTTCCAGGTAGTTAGCTAGGAGGTTATAAGAGTAAAGAGGGTGCATCACGCACAAAAGCCACTCCCCGACGTAATACTTAACCGTCGTTCCGGGAAGACCAGGGCTGGAGACTGGAGGGGTTTTAGTGGGTCGGGACAGGGATCAGTAGGTGCCTGGGCGAGTGTAACTACCCCAGCATCTCTCCCCTAGTCTCATCCCCACACCCTGAGTTCTCTTCTCAGGTGTCTGTTTGCAGATTTCCCCGCCACCTTTAAAAAAAAAAAAGTGCTTCAAATCGATTTTTTGTCGATTCCAGGTGGTGTGGAATTATTAGTCGTGGTTGATACATATTCGAGGTACATGAACGTTGTGGAGATGAGAAACATAGATGCAAGCAGTACGAATATGGCGCTTAATCGCATTTTTTTCACTTGGGGATTGCCGCTAACCATTCAGAGTGACAATGGACCCCCTTTCCAAAGCGGGGAGTTCATCGAGCACTGGCAGGAAAAAGGCGTTAAAATCAACAATTAAATTCCATTGAACCCGCAGTCTAATGGTGCTGTAGAAAGACAAAACCAGGGCATCATAAAAGCTTTGGCCGGTGCTAAACAAGATGGACGCAATTGGTAAGAAGCCTTGCAATCCTACGTACACACTCACAATACAGTGGAACCTCACGCACGTCTAGGAATAACGCCCTTCGAGCTTTTGGTGGGAAGGCGATATCGCGGTTTCTTCCCAAGTTTGTGGGAATACAGGCAGAACAAAAAACTGGATAGAGCTGATGTGAGAGTCCTGATCAAAATTAGTAAGTAAAAAATATGCAGATTGTCGTCGCGGAGCAAAAGAGTCGGATATAGCCGTTGGCGATAAAGTTGTGTTATGGATTCCAAAAAAGAATAAAACGAACGCATCGTTTTCTACCGAGGAGTACACAGTACTCAATCGCCAAGGAGCGAAAGTAATACTGCAAAACAAGCAGGGAGTACAATATACCCGGAACGTTGGTGATATTAAGCTAGCTCCAAAACCGATTATTTTAAAGGATCAGATCTCACATTCTGGTACAGAGGATATTAAAGAGGAGTGTTTCCCATCAGGCAATGAGCCAGCAGGAGGCTGGGGTGAAAGACCGAAAAGGGTCATGAGAAAACCCGAGAGACTAAAGAACATGTTTTTGTATCATATTTACCAATAACATCCATTAATAAACATACAATAGGTATACTAGCAGAAGTATTAAAAACCTTGGCTTGTATATATCAACATTTTTAACTTTTTATTTACAAAAAAAAAACACAACAAAAAGGTTGGTAACACTATTAATAATAAATAGTTCTATTGTAGCTTATATTTTCGCTTATAGAACATTGCATATTGTCATTAGTTTTTTTTCGACATTTCTCATCATTCTTATTTTAACAATGGCTTATTGATGACAATGTAAGTAAGATTGATTAATTTTTGTTTGACAAAACATTGATTAGACTAGACAATACTACAGAGTAGGAGAGGGGGTGAATGTAGAGATTAAACCAGACGATGAATCAGAGATAGTTAAATTATCCTAGAATTATATTGTAATACATTGACTTTTTCATTTCAGTGTAACCACAATCCAAACACCAGTTAGTTTTTTAGTTTAGTTTACAGTAACAAAATATTCATTTCCCTATATTTATTTCACTATATTTATAAAATGTTCATTTCGCTAGAATAATTGGTAACACTGGAACAGAATGCCTCCCTTCATTGCTATGATACGAATACGTTGTTATTTTGCATTTTTCTGCAGTTTTTGGATTGATGTCATTGCGAATAGCAGCAATTTCGGAAGCAAGTGTTGAAGACTTCAATTTCGACGTAATTATGAACGGAGGAAATTCGAGAAATCACGACAGGCACCAATTTTATGTTGGCGCAAACCGACCCTACGTTGTGTTATATTTCAATCGGCGGTAAACTCGCGCGTTTGGTCGTCACCATCAGGGGCAATTACGGCCCAAAGCACTTACGGTCGACTGCTGCGTGCGGACAGGTGGAACGGGGAGGAATTTCTTCTAACACTTAGAACACGGGTGTTTAATTTAATAATATATTTAGCTTTAACACACGACGATAGCCACTGGCAGGGAGCCGAGTAGCTATGCGGCCTACGGCCGACTGGCGCAACGGCCGACACAAATGTAACGTAGGTAACGAGAACGAGTAGCTTACAACTAACATTCAGCGCTGCTGCGGAGAGCGCTTTTATAGGCTGCCTGGTGGTGAGCAGCATTGTCCAGCGGCAAACAAAGCCGCGAGTAAGCGCGGTCAAGTCGGCGTCGCTCGGGCCTCAGCCTGTGTAGTGGTGTGGTTGGCGTCTTACAGTCATGCCCATCTGCGGCGGGAATTTTGGCGCGAACAATAAGCAATGCCACTTCTCAATAGCGGTATTACTAATAATAGAAGTGCGGGATACAGCAGACACCCGGGCATATCTCACAATAGATCAACGATTCTGGTCGCAGTGAGGAACAGTCCATACAGGAAAAAAAAATTGTTCGTCTGTTCTTAAAAAGCGATTTCCTGATTTGAGACCGATTTAAATCAGAAATAAATGATAAAGTGTTATTAGTGTCACGCACAGGTTTGTGTGGTATATCCTAGTGAACGCAAAATGTTATACTATACTATGTGGACGATTCGAGCTAACATATCATAGAGTTGGGTCACTACATTTCGAAAACATTTATATGAGCAAAACTCTCCCGGGCCGGAGACGTGCTTACACCGAAGCATTATGCACGACCGCTCAATTCACGCCTACCGACGGAGACGAAAAAATGCAAATATACAATTTGATCAAAACATATATCTTAAGTTTCTTGACAAAATCCCGAACTAGTCATAATTGGGACATAGTATACAAAAACGTCTGCTCAAAAGCTAGAAAAATCGAAAAAACTGAATCATAAGATTTCGACTTCGACTAGTATCAATGCACCATACTCCAAATTCCATAAACCACATCAGTACTCTCTGGGTGAAAACATCTCTTTCTAATAAAGCTCTGCAAGGAGCATGACCGCGCACAATCGTACCACGACGAGTTCAAGTAATGTTACGCGTTATGTTGTCTCATTACTATGTTGAACGATGAGTACCTTTTTGTCAAACACCGCGACATGCGTAAAAGCATAAGTAATGTCGAAGTTGCCTCCGCGGAGCATTCACACCCGGACTACACTTTTGTCCTGTACTGTTTTTTTCACTTTTCGGACTATACTTTTTTTGTATCAGACTACACCCTCTATCCCGGACTACACCCGAAAAAGACAGGGTGCAATCTAAAAACACCAACAACAAAAACAAATGCTTTCAAATGCCTTACGAAAAATGCGCTTGCGTGTTCGTTTTCGAGCTGTAAAGTGTAGTTCGGGACGGTGTAGCACGCCCGCAGAAACGAACTCGACACAACAATATAGTATTCCTAAACTCTTTACAAAATGCTAAAACAGTTATTATTCATTTTACCGTTTCGGATCTGCGTCTATGAAAATTTAGCATATTTAACAAAAGTTTGCTATGGAGTAAAAATAATCATTCAAAAGCTAGTGAAGTCATAAATAGAAAAGGAATGACAATGGATATCAAAACAGAGTCATCAAATATATTTCAGTTCGGAATTTCAATACATTTTTAACATCAGGAAATATCGCAAAATAGATAAACAGCAAAAACTACTACTACTACCTTCTAGTTAAGCCCTATTTAGAGTTCCAAGCGAAGTGAAAATCTCATACAAAATGTTCATTTTTTCACGCTCGTGAAAAATGCAACCTGCAAAAATTTCACTTCGCTTGGAAGTGTAAACAAATTCGATCCAGCGAAATCGCAGCAGCAAGCGAAAACTTGCGTGCGTTTATATTCTGTCAGTTGCAGCCAATTTTCATTTCGCTCGAAGTGTAAACTCGTGAATCTCGCTTCGATTAAACTGTAAACTGCAGGCTGGTGAAATACCTGCGTGTTCCACAAACGGGTTTTCACGACAGATTTCGCAAGCGAAAATTTATGCCTTTTTACTTGTCAAGTTTTTCATTTCGCTTGAACTGTAAACTATGCTTTATTGATAAATAAACATGTCTGTAAATGTATGCACTTATATTAGCCATCGAAGCAGCTTTCAGTAAACCAAACATGCCTCGGCTCGCACCGCTCGCACGCGAACAAACATAGGCAACTTGTTTCTATGGTTATAATTGCCCCGCTCTCGGTTTTTGCCTCTCAGCAGATCGTGCCGTCGACGGAGAATATGCACGCAAACAGAAACGAGAATTTCTACTGCGATCAATTCTCAGGCTACTGACATACTGAGGCGTCAAATGAAGCGAAGCGTTGAGCGTATTAGAAGCGGAATAAACAGAAGCGTTGGGTGAAGCTTCCTATGACATACTGGAGCGAGCGTCGCAAATGCGTTGTGTTGGCATACTCCTAGATTCCAGCAGCAGTTTCGTTTAAAGGAAATATGAATTTGTCCAATGAAGATTTGTTTGCTTCTTCAAGCACGGTAAATCACGTTTTTAGTAAAAAGATATTTTTTTTATGAAGTAAAATGATATTTCTGAAGTCAGTTGCGCTATAGACGTAGTAAAAAATATAAGAAATTATTCTAAATTTTAAACCCGCTGACCCCCAGTAACGTTCAACTAGTTTATGATATCTCTTAGGCTTTGAATAACCCATGTGAGCACAGCTAGTTACTCAGCGACTGGCGTTTCGCGACTAAAGAAGTGCAGCATGTAAGGCATGCAATATCAATAAAAATTACCAGTGTTATTTTCCTGACTACCTGAAAATCTTTCCCGATATTTTCTATATTTAAGACCAAAACAAAGCGAATATAAAGCACCTGGCGATATCAGGTTTAGTCTGCACATGGTATTACTGCACTAACATTTTTTAAGGGGGGACCCTACTCTAGAAAGTCGAAGAAATCGAAATTTTTTTTAATGCTTTTTTGGAATGCTTACACATTCAGAAATGTTGTACCAAAAGAATTTTTTTGATATCTGATCGCGTTCAAAAGTTACAGCTAAAAGTATGGGGTCACCTAGAGAGAATTAGCGGAGACGTTTTATGTTGCTCTGTTCGAACAATGCACGCGCATTTTCTGACCAAATATATACAATAAGTAACGTTTAGTCGGACCTAAACTCACAAATATATTTACACCGACATATTGGAACTCACACATACATACATGTACACACACACATACATACACATAAAGTGCGTAATTGTACGAATTTTCTTGTAGTCTGTTGATTGGTCACACACACACACACACACACACACACACACACACACACACAAAGTGTGATAAATCGAAGAGGATTAATCAATAGTTTTATCGAATGGTGAAAGACAGCAACCCATTGTTCCTCCTGTGCATAGGGGGAATAGGGGCATAATGAGCACCCTAACTTGGTTGCTGATTTAAGCATGGAAAACGACAAAATTTTTAAAATGTCTACAGTGCAAAACTTGCATTAACTATCTATAATTAAAGGTACACTATTCACAAATTGAAAAGTTTATCGTATAATGGTGAAAAACACAAATTAGATTCATGCATCAAAAACAAGCAATCAGTCGATGTGTGGGGCACAATGAGCACCCCACTGGGGCATAATGAGCACCCACGGGGTATAATGAGCTGAGCACTGCACTGCAGATAACTCCCTGGAAGCTAAAGGAGAAGTGTATGGAGCAGGAATAGCTGACTAAAAAATTTGATACAAATACATTATTTTTTTACTCAAATACCTTTTTTAAATTTTTGTTCCACCATATTGCATCCGCCATTTTTTTTTTTTTTTAATATTGTACCGGATACATCTTCTGCGTCCAAGGAAATAGTAAGTAACACATTTCTAAACAATTTACTTCATTGATTACAGTATCATCGTTGTTTAAAACTTTAAACGCGTTTTTCTCGAAACCATGTTTTTTCAACTGGTGGTAAATTTTTCTCAGCATCTACTGAACCGATTTTGCTGATTTTTTTTTTAACATGTAAAAATGGATTATCTAACTTGTTACGTAGTCGTTTTTTTTATATCTGAGTTTTTCAATGTTTTATCATTTTTTAAATAGTGATTTTCCATGAAAAAAACAATTTTTTTACTAAAATGGCCGCCATTTTGGCAATTTTTGGAATTTTCAAAACAGCTACGTAACAAGATAGATAATATGTTTCTATATACTGAAAAAAAATTTCAGCCCGATCGGTCTACTAGAAGCTGAGAAAAACTTATCACCAGTTAGGTACTGATTTAGAGAGAGCATCCACGTTCCCAGCTGCCAACAGTGTAATACTCACTATATTTACATTCACGACATGGAAAATACATTTTCAAATATACCTTAATCAATAGCCAAAATAGCCAAACACTTCACTTTACTCTAGACAGCCAAAAAAACTATGAAAATTCATGATTTTTCGACCTTCTAGAGTAGGGTCCCCCCTTAAACATTTTAACATTTTGTTAACGAAAATGTTTTCTATTTGCTTTTTTTCAATTACCAAACCAAAACAATGCAAATATAAAGCACCTTGCAATGAAAGGATTAATTGTCTGTTTTATTGGCTCTTATCGGTGAAAATTAAATAAAACAGCTTTATTTCGCGTAACGCGTTTCGGTCTACTATTCTTCGACCATCATCAGACGCCTGAAAATATTTATTACTTTTCATTATAATTTTCTTTTTTAAAAACAATTACACATTTAACACTTACAAATGGCTGTGTGCAACCTATCGGTCTTGTCTGACTAAACTATACTAACAAGAAATTTCCCTGCTCAACCCCTATGTTGCCCACTTCATCATCGGTAGCATTCGTTCGTGTTCGCGTTTTCGGCTCTCTCCTTAACGGAGCCAATAGTCCGTTGTAGGTGGTGTTGAAATTGCCACACTCACGCTGTAGGTTAACCGTTCGCATTTCGCCTTCCTTCTTGATGTGAAATACCTCTGCAATCATCCTGGTTGCCGGGTCGTCTATGCGTTCTAGAATTGCGGTGTTGTCGAAATCGAACACATGTCCTTCCTCTATTGTGTGTGTGGCTAGTCCAGATTTCGGATTCTTATTCCTACAGTCGTTCTTGTGTTCCGCTATCCTCACCTCCAGCATGCGTTTCGTCTGACCGATGTACGTTTTACCGTCGTTCGTTCCACATGGTACAGAGTATACCACGTTCTTCTGTTTGCCTGGTGGTATTCGATCTTTCATTTTGCTAAAGATTTTATGTTTGATCTTGTTTTGCGGTCGTGAGGCTAGAGTCATATCATGACGTCGCAATATTTTTCTAATTTTCTCACTCAGACACGGTATGTAGGGGACTGATATGTATTTTGGTGGCTGTGTTGTTCTGTTTTGTGTTTCCAATGTGTTATAGTGTTTGTGTATTCTGTCCTTTTTTACTCTATCGGTAAACCATGATGGATAGTTATTTTTCCTTAAAATTTCACTTGCATGATTGAGGGCCTCCCTTCGTTTTCCCCCACAGGACAACTTTATAGCCCGATCAAAAAGTGCGATCGCCGTGTTATGTTTGTGTTGGAAGGGGCTCTTGGATGTATAATCTAGATACCGTCCAATCTGCTGTTTCGGTAGCCATGCTGTCATGATTCGATCGTTTTCGCGCTCTAGTGTCATGTCCAGGAATTTAATTTTACCCTCCACCTCCATTTCCACCGTGAACTGCAAACGATCGTGAAAACTGTTGAACGTGTCTACGATCATCTGAATGTGTTCAACACCTGCCACACACATGCAATCATCTACGTACCGTTTATAAACTTTCATTTGTATTTGATTGGCCTCCAGTTTCCTTATGCACTCCTGCTCCAGTTTTTCCATGACTACGTTGGCAATCACTGGTGATAACGGCGAGCCCATGGGTACACCGAAGGTCTGTCCATACATGGTTCCCTGATACACGAAGAAGGTTGACTCAAGCACTATTTTCACTGCTTCGACGAAGCTCTCCTTGTCGATCTTCGTATGGTGTTCCACTTCTCCCAATCTTTCCTCCAAGCATCCCAATGCGTAGTCCACTGGTACGTTGGTGTATAGGGAGACCACGTCCAATGAAAACAGAACTTCTCCTTCACTCGTCTGGACTCCTGCTATCTCCTCGGCAAAATCAAAACTATTACGGACGTGGTAATCCGTTTTTCCTACCACCTTGGCAATTATTCCGGCAAGATATCTGGCAATGTTATATGTTGCCGATCCAATCGTGGACACCACCGGCCGGAGGGGTCGGTTGTCTTTATGTATTTTCGGTAATCCGTAAATGCGTGGTGGATTGCAACTGGATTCCTTCAGGCTCTTTTGTGTCCGAAAGCCGATGTATCCTTTGCTGTGCCATCGGTCGATGAAACTGTTGATTTTTTTTGATGATTTTGTTAGTTGGATTTTTTGTAAGTTTTTTATACGTGTTCTCGTCCGTGAGCAGGTTAACCATTTTTTCGTGGTACTCATCAGCCTCCATAATTACTGTTTTGCTACCTTTGTCAGCTTTCGTGATGACCAGGTTCGGGTTTGCCTTTATAAACTTCTTACTTTTGATAACCTCTTTCTCGATCCATTCTCCCGGAGGGTGGTGGGGTTGGTGGCGGTAATTAATGTGATTGATCATAGCGTTGGAAACTTCCGACCTGATCTCGTCTGCATTTTCTTTGTTCTGGATAACTTTTTCGATGCTTGCTATCAGCTCGATATACGGAACGTCTCGTCTGTTCTCGATGTTGAAGTTTGGGCCCAGCATCAGTGTGCGTTCTACGTAGTCCGGAATCTCCGTTTTTGTTGTGTTCTCTATCCATTCCGCTTCTGTGTTCATCTCCATGATACTTGTTGCCACAATTTCATTCATTCATAAATATGGAGGGAACAGCAGACCAACAGTGTGGTGCTTTACGAAAGTAACGGTAAATCTGGTGAAAGCGAACAATCGAATGAAGTTTCTCTTGAACTGCAGAAGATGCAAGATCATACCGCCTTGTCTTCGGTTCAAAAACGACATAAAAATGGATAATGATATTTCGAAACGAGAACTGGAGAAGGTGATGTTCAAACACCGGGTCCGAATTCTTAGCATAATGATAGCAGACACCAAAAGAACGATTGCGAACCTCAAAAAAGTCAAACAAAACGTGAACCAAAAATTAGAGGAAAAGTTCGAACAAAGTGATGCACAGAGAGTACGGAAAATGGCGGAGGAGAAAGCACTAGCAGTGTACAGCAAGGTGAGAGAAAGAGAGGTTAGAAAGTTGGCCAGGTTGAAGGCAACAAGTATCATGGAGATGAACACAGAAGCGGAATGGATAGAGAACACAACAAAAACGGAGATTCCGGACTACGTAGAACGCACACTGATGCTGGGCCCAAACTTCAACATCGAGAACAGACGAGACGTTCCGTATATCGAGCTGATAGCAAGCATCGAAAAAGTTATCCAGAACAAAGAAAATGCAGACGAGATCAGGTCGGAAGTTTCCAACGCTATGATCAATCACATTAATTACCGCCACCAACCCCACCACCCTCCGGGAGAATGGATCGAGAAAGAGGTTATCAAAAGTAAGAAGTTTATAAAGGCAAACCCGAACCTGGTCATCACGAAAGCTGACAAAGGTAGCAAAACAGTAATTATGGAGGCTGATGAGTACCACGAAAAAATGGTTAACCTGCTCACGGACGAGAACACGTATAAAAAACTTACAAAAAATCCAACTAACAAAATCATCAAAAAAAATCAACAGTTTCATCGACCGATGGCACAGCAAAGGATACATCGGCTTTCGGACACAAAAGAGCCTGAAGGAATCCAGTTGCAATCCACCACGCATTTACGGATTACCGAAAATACATAAAGACAACCGACCCCTCCGGCCGGTGGTGTCCACGATTGGATCGGCAACATATAACATTGCCAGATATCTTGCCGGAATAATTGCCAAGGTGGTAGGAAAAACGGATTACCACGTCCGTAATAGTTTTGATTTTGCCGAGGAGATAGCAGGAGTCCAGACGAGTGAAGGAGAAGTTCTGTTTTCATTGGACGTGGTCTCCCTATACACCAACGTACCAGTGGACTACGCATTGGGATGCTTGGAGGAAAGATGGGGAGAAGTGGAACACCATACGAAGATCGACAAGAAGAGCTTCGTCGAAGCAGTGAAAATAGTGCTTGAGTCAACCTTCTTCGTGTATCAGGGAACCATGTATGGACAGACCTTCGGTGTACCCATGGGCTCGCCGTTATCACCAGTGATTGCCAACGTAGTCATGGAAAAACTGGAGCAGGAGTGCATAAGGAAACTGGAGGCCAATCAAATACAAATGAAAGTTTATAAACGGTACGTAGATGATTGCATGTGTGTGGCAGGTGTTGAACACATTCAGATGATCGTAGACACGTTCAACAGTTTTCACGATCGTTTGCAGTTCACGGTGGAAATGGAGGTGGAGGGTAAAATTAAATTCCTGGACATGACACTAGAGCGCGAAAACGATCGAATCATGACAGCATGGCTACCGAAACAGCAGATTGGACGGTATCTAGATTATACATCCAAGAGCCCCTTCCAACACAAACATAACACGGCGATCGCACTTTTTGATCGGGCTATAAAGTTGTCCTGTGGGGGAAAACGAAGGGAGGCCCTCAATCATGCAAGTGAAATTTTAAGGAAAAATAACTATCCATCATGGTTTACCGATAGAGTAAAAAAGGACAGAATACACAAACACTATAACACATTGGAAACACAAAACAGAACAACACAGCCACCAAAATACATATCAGTCCCCTACATACCGTGTCTGAGTGAGAAAATTAGAAAAATATTGCGACGTCATGATATGACTCTAGCCTCACGACCGCAAAACAAGATCAAACATAAAATCTTTAGCAAAATGAAAGATCGAATACCACCAGGCAAACAGAAGAACGTGGTATACTCTGTACCATGTGGAACGAACGACGGTAAAACGTACATCGGTCAGACGAAACGCATGCTGGAGGTGAGGATAGCGGAACACAAGAACGACTGTAGGAATAAGAATCCGAAATCTGGACTAGCCACACACACAATAGAGGAAGGACATGTGTTCGATTTCGACAACACCGCAATTCTAGAACGCATAGACGACCCGGCAACCAGGATGATTGCAGAGGTATTTCACATCAAGAAGGAAGGCGAAATGCGAACGGTTAACCTACAGCGTGAGTGTGGCAATTTCAACACCACCTACAACGGACTATTGGCTCCGTTAAGGAGAGAGCCGAAAACGCGAACACGAACGAATGCTACCGATGATGAAGTGGGCAACATAGGGGTTGAGCAGGGAAATTTCTTGTTAGTATAGTTTAGTCAGACAAGACCGATAGGTTGCACACAGCCATTTGTAAGTGTTAAATGTGTAATTGTTTTTAAAAAAGAAAATTATAATGAAAAGTAATAAATATTTTCAGGCGTCTGATGATGGTCGAAGAATAGTAGACCGAAACGCGTTACGCGAAATAAAGCTGTTTTATTTAATTTTCACCGATAAGAGCCAATAAAACAGACAATTAATCCTTTCATTGCAAGGTGCTTTATATTTGCATTGTTTTGGTTTGGTAATTGAAAAAAAGCAAATAGAAAACATTTTCGTTAACAAAATGTTAAAATGTTTAAGGGGGGACCCTACTCTAGAAGGTCGAAAAATCATGAATTTTCATAGTTTTTTTGGCTGTCTAGAGTAAAGTGAAGTGTTTGGCTATTTTGGCTATTGATTAAGGTATATTTGAAAATGTATTTTCCATGTCGTGAATGTAAATATAGTGAGTATTACACTGTTGGCAGCTGGGAACGTGGATGCTCTCTCTAAATCAGTACCTAACTGGTGATAAGTTTTTCTCAGCTTCTAGTAGACCGATCGGGCTGAAATTTTTTTTCAGTATATAGAAACATATTATCTATCTTGTTACGTAGCTGTTTTGAAAATTCCAAAAATTGCCAAAATGGCGGCCATTTTAGTAAAAAAATTGTTTTTTTCATGGAAAATCACTATTTAAAAAATGATAAAACATTGAAAAACTCAGATATAAAAAAAACGACTACGTAACAAGTTAGATAATCCATTTTTACATGTTAAAAAAAAAATCAGCAAAATCGGTTCAGTAGATGCTGAGAAAAATTTACCACCAGTTGAAAAAACATGGTTTCGAGAAAAACGCGTTTAAAGTTTTAAATAACGATGATACTGTAATCAATGAAGTAAATTGTTTAGAAATGTGTTACTTACTATTTCCTTGGACGCAGAAGATGTATCCGGTACAATATTAAAAAAAAAAAAAAATGGCGGATGCAATATGGTGGAACAAAAATTTAAAAAAGGTATTTGAGTAAAAAAATAATGTATTTGTATCAAATTTTTTAGTCAGCTATTCCTGCTCCATACACTTCTCCTTTAGCTTCCAGGGAGTTATCTGCAGTGCAGTGCTCAGCTCATTATACCCCGTGGGTGCTCATTATGCCCCAGTGGGGTGCTCATTGTGCCCCACACATCGACTGATTGCTTGTTTTTGATGCATGAATCTAATTTGTGTTTTTCACCATTATACGATAAACTTTTCAATTTGTGAATAGTGTACCTTTAATTATAGATAGTTAATGCAAGTTTTGCACTGTAGACATTTTAAAAATTTTGTCGTTTTCCATGCTTAAATCAGCAACCAAGTTAGGGTGCTCATTATGCCCCTATTCCCCCTATGCACAGGAGGAACAATGGGTTGCTGTCTTTCACCATTCGATAAAACTATTGATTAATCCTCTTCGATTTATCACACTTTGTGTGTGTGTGTGTGTGTGTGTGTGTGTGTGTGTGTGTGTGTGTGTGTGTGTGTGTGTGTGTGTGTGTGTGTGACCAATCAACAGACTACAAGAAAATTCGTACAATTACGCACTTTATGTGTATGTATGTGTGTGTGTACATGTATGTATGTGTGAGTTCCAATATGTCGGTGTAAATATATTTGTGAGTTTAGGTCCGACTAAACGTTACTTATTGTATATATTTGGTCAGAAAATGCGCGTGCATTGTTCGAACAGAGCAACATAAAACGTCTCCGCTAATTCTCTCTAGGTGACCCCATACTTTTAGCTGTAACTTTTGAACGCGATCAGATATCAAAAAAATTCTTTTGGTACAACATTTCTGAATGTGTAAGCATTCCAAAAAAGCATTAAAAAAATTTCGATTTCTTCGACTTTCTAGAGTAGGGTCCCCCCTTAAAAAATGTTAGTGCAGTAATACCATGTGCAGACTAAACCTGATATCGCCAGGTGCTTTATATTCGCTTTGTTTTGGTCTTAAATATAGAAAATATCGGGAAAGATTTTCAGGTAGTCAGGAAAATAACACTGGTATTTTTTAATTGATATTGCATGCCTAACATGCTGCACTTCTTTAGTCGCGAAACGCCAGTCGCTGAGTAACTAGCTGTGCTCACATGGGTTATTCAAAGCCTAAGAGATATCATAAACTAGTTGAACGTTACTGGGGGTCAGCGGGTTAAAAATTTAGAATAATTTCTTATATTTTTTACTACGTCTATAGCGCAACTGACTTCAGAAATATCATTTTACTTCATAAAAAAAATATCTTTTTACTAAAAACGTGATTTACCGTGCTTGAAGAAGCAAACAAATCTTCATTGGACAAATTCATATTTCCTTTAAACGAAACTGCTGCTGGAATCTAGGAGTATGCCAACACAACGCATTTGCGACGCTCGCTCCAGTATGTCATAGGAAGCTTCACCCAACGCTTCTGTTTATTCCGCTTCTAATACGCTCAACGCTTCGCTTCATTTGACGCCTCAGTATGTCAGTAGCCTGAGAATTGATCGCAGTAGAAATTCTCGTTTCTGTTTGCGTGCATATTCTCCGTCGACGGCACGATCTGCTGAGAGGCAAAAACCGAGAGCGGGGCAATTATAACCATAGAAACAAGTTGCCTATGTTTGTTCGCGTGCGAGCGGTGCGAGCCGAGGCATGTTTGGTTTACTGAAAGCTGCTTCGATGGCTAATATAAGTGCATACATTTACAGACATGTTTATTTATCAATAAAGCATAGTTTACAGTTCAAGCGAAATGAAAAACTTGACAAGTAAAAAGGCATAAATTTTCGCTTGCGAAATCTGTCGTGAAAACCCGTTTGTGGAACACGCAGGTATTTCACCAGCCTGCAGTTTACAGTTTAATCGAAGCGAGATTCACGAGTTTACACTTCGAGCGAAATGAAAATTGGCTGCAACTGACAGAATATAAACGCACGCAAGTTTTCGCTTGCTGCTGCGATTTCGCTGGATCGAATTTGTTTACACTTCCAAGCGAAGTGAAATTTTTGCAGGTTGCATTTTTCACGAGCGTGAAAAAATGAACATTTTGTATGAGATTTTCACTTCGCTTGGAACTCTAAATAGGGCTTAACTAGAAGGTAGTAGTAGTAGTTTTTGCTGTTTATCTATTTTGCGATATTTCCTAATGTTAAAAATGTATTGAAATTCCGAACTGAAATATATTTGATGACTCTGTTTTGATATCCATTGTCATTCCTTTTCTATTTATGACTTCACTAGCTTTTGAATGATTATTTTTACTCCATAGCAAACTTGTGTTAAATATGCTAAATTTTCATAGACGCAGATCCGAAACGGTAAAATGAATAATAACTGTTTTAGCATTTTGTAAAGAGTTTAGGAATACTATATTGTTGTGTCGAGTTCGTTTCTGCGGGCGTGCTACACCGTCCCGAACTACACTTTACAGCTCGAAAACGAACACGCAAGCGCATTTTTCGTAAGGCATTTAAAAGCATTTGTTTTGTTGTTGGTGTTTTTAGATTGCACCCTGTCTTTTTCGGGTGTAGTCCGGGATAGAGGGTGTAGTCTGATACAAAAAAAGTATAGTCCGAAAAGTGAAAAAAACAGTACAGGACAAAAGTGTAGTCCGGGTGTGAATGCTCCGCGGAGGCAACTTCGACATTACTTATGCTTTTACGCATGTCGCGGTGTTTGACAAAAAGGTACTCATCGTTCAACATAGTAATGAGACAACATAACGCGTAACATTACTTGAACTCGTCGTGGTACGATTGTGCGCGGTCATGCTCCTTGCAGAGCTTTATTAGAAAGAGATGTTTTCACCCAGAGAGAACTGGTGTGGTTTATGGAATTTGGAGTATGGTGCATTGATACTAGTCGAAGTCGAAATCTTATGATTCAGTTTTTTCGATTTTTCTAGCTTTTGAGCAGACGTTTTTGTATACTATGTCCCAATTATGACTAGTTCGGGATTTTGTCAAGAAACTTAAGATATATGTTTTGATCAAATTGTATATTTGCATTTTTTCGTCTCCGTCGGTAGGCGTGAATTGAGCGGTCGTGCATAATGCTTCGGTGTAAGCACGTCTCCGGCCCGGGAGAGTTTTGCTCATATAAATGTTTTCGAAATGTAGTGACCCAACTCTATGATATGTTAGCTCGAATCGTCCACATAGTATAGTATAACATTTTGCGTTCACTAGGATATACCACACAAACCTGTGCGTGACACTAATAACACTTTATCATTTATTTCTGATTTAAATCGGTCTCAAATCAGGAAATCGCTTTTTAAGAACAGACGAACAATTTTTTTTTCCTGTATGGACTGTTCCTCACTGCGACCAGAATCGTTGATCTATTGTGAGATATGCCCGGGTGTCTGCTGTATCCCGCACTTCTATTATTAGTAATACCGCTATTGAGAAGTGGCATTGCTTATTGTTCGCGCCAAAATTCCCGCCGCAGATGGGCATGACTGTAAGACGCCAACCACACCACTACACAGGCTGAGGCCCGAGCGACGCCGACTTGCGCGCGCTTACTCGCGGCTTTGTTTGCCGCTGGACAATGCTGCTCACCACCAGGCTGCCTATAAAAGCGCTCTCCGCAGCAGCGCTGAATGTTAGTTGTAAGCTACTCGTTCTCGTTACCTACGTTACATTTGTGTCGGCCGTTGCGCCAGTCGGCCATAGGCCGCATAGCTACTCGGCTCCCTGCCAGTGGCTATCGTCTATAAGTGAGGCATGTTCTCACTCAACCCAGCTAGCTCTTTCTGGGGTTATCTCAGGGTCGGCAACCGACTTTAGGGGGACTCATGCAACCCGACGACTTACCGTTAGCGAAGCGGAACGACTCAGAGACGTTAAGGGAAGGGTAACTGGCTCTTTATATAAAAAAAGGGGAATTCATGCTATATACTATTTATTCACAATCATCGATGTAGCGCTAAACGACGAACGTTGGGGCCCATTGATGAACGACGCACAGAAGAAGAGGAGAGGGACATACCTTGTAGACACGCGTTCCGGATGTTGTCGATGGTTCCGTCGAATCCCACGGCTTACCCGGGGTGCCAGAAGTAGCACACGGCTCACACGGAAGATCCGCTGCCGCAGGGTAGAAGGCCTTAGCGCCAGGTGGATCGCCTCCACAATTGCCCACGTGCTCGAACGGCGGTAAAGGTGTAACCGCAGGGGAGTTGGTGACGGCCCCTCGTGGCCTAGTGGTGAAGTCCACAGGGGAGAGAATGACGGCTCCCGGTAGTCGCCCACTGATGAACGTTGATCCTCGGCACTGCTTTAGATAGCCCTCTGGCTCGACCGCCAACTCTGGCTGACCAAACTTGTCACCACTTTTTCCAACTTTTATCACCTTTCCAACTTTCTCTTCCAATTTTTCGTCCAAACTATAATTTTCGTGACTGTCTTTCTTGATGGCTATCTTCCGACTATCCTTCTCGATCTGTCACCTTCCCGATCTTGTCCTCTCTCTCTCTCTCGCTTGTCCTCTCTCTCACTCTCCTATCTCCATACCGGATACCAATTTTTCGTGCAGTTGCACAAGTGGTATAAACACTTCTGGATCGTTTTAAGGGGTGTGTATATTAGTGCGGACTTTTGCCGTCTTTTTTCGTGGCGGTCTTTCCGTTACAAATGTATATATATATATATATATATATATATATATATATATATATATATATATATATATATATATATATATATATATATATATATATAAATCGGGGCTATTACCGTTGAGGGAGTGAGGCTGTCCCTTCCCTGGGCTATGTTTTACGGAGGCTATAGTGCCTTCGTGCTAAGCCCCAACACCTGGTCTGGATGTTCCGGGGTGGACACGGAAGGTCTCTTTTACGGGCCCAGGGATTGCATTTTAGACAGTGCCCCTCACTTCCTCAAACGGTAACGTTCACATCGAGTACTTTTCCGCAATTTTTTCGAAGCCTATTTATCGGTTAGAATTGATTTATGGGTTAGTACATTTACACTATGTTAAACAAAAATACAAAATGAGTCAGCAAACAAAATTAAACAAACAACAATTAACAAAAAAGAGCCAGAAAACAAAAAAAACTACTTTACTTAATCTACCTTACATACTAAAATTTAACCTCTAACATTTAATTTTACAAAAACCCACACCAAAACGTCTCACATTCGTTACCGTTCCATTTGAACCAAATGTCTGGTAACACGTCGTGTGTTAAAGCTAAATATATTATTAAATTAAACACCCGTGTTCTAAGTGTTAGAAGAAATTCCTCCCCGTTCCACCTGTCCGCACGCAGCAGTCGACCGTAAGTGCTTTGGGCCGTAATTGCCCCTGATGGTGACGACCAAACGCGCGAGTTTACCGCCGATTGAAATATAACACAACGTAGGGTCGGTTTGCGCCAACATAAAATTGGTGCCTGTCGTGATTTCTCGACTTTCCTCCAACATCAATCCAAAAACTGCAGAAAAATGCAAAATAACAACGTATTCGTATCATAGCAATGAAGGGAGGCATTCTGTTCCAGTGTTACCAATTATTCTAGCGAAATGAACATTTTATAAATATAGTGAAATAAATATAGGGAAATGAATATTTTGTTACTGTAAACTAAACTAAAAAACTAACTGTGGTGTTTGGATTGTGGTTACACTTAAAAATGAAAAAGTCAATGTATTACAATATAATTCTAGGATAATTTAACTATCTCTGATTCATCGTCTGGTTTAATCTCTACATTCACCCCCTCTACTACTCTGTAGTATTGTCTAGTCTAATCAATGTTTTGTCAAACAAAAATTAATCAATCTTACTTACATTGTCATCAATAAGCCATTGTTAAAATAAGAATGATGAGAAATGTCGAAAAAAAACTAAAGACAATATGCAATGTTCTATAAGCGAAAATATAAGCTACAATAGAACTATTTATTATTAATAGTGTTACCAACCTTTTTGTTGTGTTTTTTTTTTTGTAAATAAAAAGTTAAAAATGTTGATATATACAAGCCAAGGTTTTTAATACTTCTGCTAGTATACCTATTGTATGTTTATTAATGGATGTTATTGGTAAATATGATACAAAAACATGTTCTTTAGTCTCTCGGGTTTTCTCATGACCCTTTTCGGTTTCACCCCAGCCTCCTGCTGGCTCATTGCCTGATGGGAAACACTCCTCTTTAATATCCTCTGTACCAGAATGTGAGATCTGATCCTTTAAAATAATCGGTTTTGGAGCTAGCTTAATATCACCAACGTTCCGGGTATATTGTACTCCCTGCTTGTTTTGCAGTATTACTTTCGCTCCTTGGCGATTGAGTACTGTGTACTCCTCGGTAGAAAACGATGCGTTCGTTTTATTCTTTTTTGGGATCCATAACACAACTTTATCGCCAACGGCTATATCCGACTCTTTTGCTCCGCGACGACAATCTGCATATTTTTTACTTACTAATTTTGAAAACGCGTCCTGATCTCTCACATCAGCTCTATCCAGTTTTTTGTTCTGCCTGTATTCCCACAAACTTGGGAAGAAACCACGATATCGCCTTCCCACCAAAAGCTCGAAGGGCGTTATTCCTAGACGTGCGTGAGGTTCCACTGTATTGTGAGTGTGTACGTAGGATTGCAAGGCTTCTTACCAATTGCGTCCATCTTGTTTAGCACCGGCCAAAGCTTTTATGATGCCCTGGTTTTGTCTTTCTACAGCACCATTAGACTGCGGGTTCAATGGAATTTAATTGTTGATTTTAACGCCTTTTTCCTGCCAGTGCTCGATGAACTCCCCGCTTTGGAAAGGGGGTCCATTGTCACTCTGAATGGTTAGCGGCAATCCCCAAGTGAAAAAAATGCGATTAAGCGCCATATTCGTACTGCTTGCATCCATGTTTCTCATCTCCACAACGTTCATGTACCTCGAATATGTATCAACCACGACTAATAATTCCACACCACCTGGAATCGACAAAAAATCGTTTTGAAGCACTTTTTTTTTTTTTTTTTTTAAAGGTGGCGGGGAAATCTGCAAACAGACACCTGAGAAGAGAACTCAGGGTGTGGGGATGAGACTAGGGGAGAGATGCTGGGGTAGTTACACTCGCCCAGGCACCTACTGATCCCTGTCCCGACCCACTAAAACCCCTCCAGTCTCCAGCCCTGGTCTTCCCGGAACGACGGTTAAGTATTACGTCGGGGAGTGGCTTTTGTGCGTGATGCACCCTCTTTACTCTTATAACCTCCTAGCTAACTACCTGGAAACTGGTAATTAGCTACCAATGGCGTGTTGGTGGTTGACCCACCACACACGTTGCAGCTCCAGAACAATCTGAGAGGCGGCCGCACAGACCGCGTTCCAGATGTCCGGGTCGTCGCACATCCTCCGGACTAGATTGTCCGGAGTAGTGCCAGGCCCGCTCACAGCCATCATGTTGCTCCTCGCTCTTACGAAACGGGGGCATACGAAGAAGACATGCTCAGCAGTCTCCTCCTCCTCCACGCACTCGGGACACATGGGGGACACCGCGTGTCCGAACCTGTGCAGATATTGCCTGAAACAACCATGGCCTGACAGGATTTGTGTCAGGTGGAAGTTCACTTCACCATGTCGTCTCCCGACCCAGCCGGATATCTCCGGTATGAGTCGGTGCGTCCATCTGCCCTTTGTGGAGTTGGACCATTCCCGCTGCCAGCGGAGCATCGAGAATGACCTTCTGGTACCTCGTATGCCCCTTGTGTCACGTTGGTCGAAACACTCTCTGTCCTCCTTGATGGCGATGCTGATAGGCATCATGCCGGACAAGACACAGATTGCATCGTATGACACCGTACGATACCCACTCGCAACTCTCAGGCACATGAGCCTGTAGGTACTTTCCAGTTTACCACGGTAACTGTTAGTACCTAGCGCTCTGGACCACACTGGCCCACCATACCTAAGTATGGACGAAACCACGCTGGCAAGAAGTCTTCGCTTGCTGCCATAAACCGCTGAGCTATTGGACATCATACGAGATAGTGCTGCAATAGCCGATGAGGCCCTCTTACAGGCATAGTCGACGTGACTCCCGAACGTGAGCTTGTAGTCCACCATAACCCCCAAGAGCTTCAGGGATCGCTTCGAGGTGATGGTGCAGTCTCCGACTCTGACCACCGCCTGTTGCTCCGATTTACGGTTGTTCACAACCGTGACCTCCGTCTTATGATGCGTGAGCTCCAGTTTCCTGGAGCGCATCCAGTCTCGACCTTGCGTATACAGTGCGCGGCCGTCAACTCGACCTCCTCGATAGACTCGCCGTAAACCTCCAGCGTTATGTCGTCTGCAAAGCCGACGATCACAACCCCTACAGGGAACTTGAGTTTTAACACTCCGTCATACATGACATTCCACAACACCGGGCCCAGGATAGAACCTTGCGGAACTCCTGCGGTAATTGGGACGCACTTCTGACCCTCCTCCGTGTAGTAAACAAGTATTCGATTCTGGAAATAATTTTCCAGAATCTTGTACAGCGACACCGGTACATGGATGCTCCTGAGCGCGAGCGCTATGGAGTCCCAACTGGCACTATTGAACGCATTCTTCACGTCGAGCGTGACGATTGCGCAGTAGCGTATTCCCCTTCTCTTGCGCTGGATTGCTACCTCCGCCGTCTTGATGACGGAAGAGATTGCGTCCAGCGTGGTCCTGCCCTTCCGGAAGCCGAACTGGTTACTTGCCAGACCGTGTACACCCTCCGTGTACCTCACCAGTCTGTTGAGGATGATCCTCTCAAGCACCTTGCCCGCGGTGTCCAGCAGGCAGATAGGCCTATATGCCGATGGGTCCCCTGGCGGTTTCCCAGCCTTCGGCAATAAGACCAGTCTCTGCCGCTTCCACCTGTCCGGAAAGAGACAGTCATCCAGACACCTCTGCATGACTGCCCTGAACAGCCCGGGGGCCGTTTTCATCGCCAGCCTGATCGCCAGGTTAGGGATACCATCCGGTCCCGGTGCCTTGCTCACCTTTAGGGATTTGGCGATCACGATGAGTTCCTCATTCGTAACCCTTGCCTCCTCCCCTGCCTCGACACGGCTGTCGTCGCTCACGGATTGGATGCTCGGCAGGTTGGCCGACCATCTCTGGTCTATGTCTGAGATACTGGAACGTCGGACGCGAGACTCGACTGCCGGAGGCCAAGGACTTGGCTCGTGGCGTGGAAAGAGTCCCTCGATGATACGCTCCAGCATCGCTGGTGATCGCTCTGCAGGCGCCAGCGCGCCTTTAGTCTTGGCCATTACGATCCTGTAGGCGTCACCCCACGGATTTGTATTGGCACTCGCACATAGCCTATCGAAGCAGGCCCTCTTGCTGGCCTTTATCGCACTCTTTAGCATCGATCTTGCCGAACTGAATGCTGCGCGGCGCTCTGTCCTCTCTTCTTCATTTCGCGCACGCTGCATCCTCCGTCTTGCACGGAGGCACGCACTGCGAAGGTCGGCTATCGCGTCCGTCCACCAGTAAACCGGTGGCTTTCCATTCCTAGGTTGGCGAGTCCTAGGCATGGTGGCGTCGCACGCCCGCGATAGCATAGCAACTAGTTGGTCAGCAGTCGGGCGGAGCCAACTGCCCCCCTCGTGCTCCCTTCTCATTGCCTCTTCGAATACCTCAGCATCAAAGTGCGATGTCTTCCACCCGCGAACGGTCGGAGTGTTGGCTCTACCCGTCGCTTGCCGCCTCTCGTTGTTGTCTACACTAAAACAGACCGCCTGGTGGTCGCTATTAGTGTAGCCATCGTCAACCCTCCAGTTCTTGATCAGTCCTGGGCTGGAGAACGTCACGTCGATGATCGACTCCGCACCATTTCTGCTAAATGTACTTTTGTTCCCAACGTTGGCCAGATCTAGGTTGAGCTTTGCAAAAGCCCCCAACAGGATCTGGCCCCTCTGGTTCGTGAAGCGACTTCCCCACTCAACAGCCCAAGCGTTGAAGTCGCCCGCCACCACTAACGGCGTTAGGCCCGTTAGCTCCATGGATAGGAGGTCGACCATCTGGGTGAACCTTTCGGTAGACCAACGTGGCGGAGCATAGCAACTGCAGTAGAACACTCCGTTCACCTTAGCAACTACGTACCCTTCTTCTGAGGTTGAGACAACCTCCTGAACCGGGAACTTGCTCGTCGTACATATGGCCGCCAATCTGGACTTATCCGCAACCCAGTTACCGTTTCCGGGAGGGATGCGGTAGGGATCCGATATGCCGGCGATGTCCGACAACGACTTAGTGGCTGCTTAGTGTAGCAGCTGCTGAGCCGCGAAGCAATGGTTCAGGTTCAGTTGCGTCACCCTTACGCCCGTGGTTTCGCAGCCGGCTTACCGGCTGGGCACCTGGGGCCTCCCATAAAGTGTTTGGCGTCCCGTTTCCCGGAACATACCATGCACTTGGGAGACTCCCCACAGTCCTTTGCATTATGGCCTGCACCTCCACATCGCCTGCACAGCTGGCTCCTATCGGGCCCCTTGCAGGTCCAGGACTTATGTCCGCCCTCGAAGCACCGGAAGCAAATGTCTGGTTGCTGTAGTATGCCCAGAGGACATACAGACCAGCCGACCTTCAATTTGAAGCACTTGCCATGGCCCATCTGGCAATGTGCGGTTTGTCAGAGGGATTGGCGGATTCCTTTTGGAAATAACTAGGCAGGTTGCACAAGCCTTAACGAATGACTCTGCATCCTTACTCATATTCGGCCACCAGAAAAATTCCCTCAAGATTCGCTTCATTGCCGAGCACCCGATGTGACCTTGGTGAGACGTTGCCATGATCTGTGATCGAAGTTTCGTAGGAGGTACAATTTTGTCGTCCTTGAAGACAATCGATCCCAGTGAACGTAAAAATTTGGATTCGGCCTCATATCTTCGCAGGCCCTCTGGCCAATTTTGGGACTCAATGGACATCCTTACTGCAAGAAGCTCCTCGTCACTTTCCGAAGCCTTTTCTATGTCATTCCAATTAACATTCATTAGGCTACCATCACAGAACGGAAGGTCAACTTCAGGTATATGATCAAACAGAAAGTGCACACAAAGAGGACTGAAAAATCACGAATGAATTTTCTTTGCCCTCAGCAATTTATATTTGTCGTGTACATTTATGCCACTGCGACAGTGGTATAAAGTGGCATAATTTATTCGTTGTTTTGAATTGACGGTTATTTCAACAGTTTAACCTGTTTAATTCGAGCTTTTACGTGCAATGCGAAAACGTTGTGCGAAAACAGCAAAGTTTCACATTTGTGCAATTTTTTATATTCGAAAATCTATAATGTGGCATAGTGGAAGTAAGTAAAAGAATCAACACAAGCTATCTGATGTCCCGTACATGATGGTTTGGAAAACGAACCACAATCAATGCTATTTAAAACCGGGTGTTCGAAACTGTTAATGATGCAATCACATATTGCGAAGGTCTTCCTCTCTCGATTGTATCATGTTTTAGCGACAGTTATTTATAAAAATTAGTTTGAAACTTTATCGTTGTCATAAAGCAAATATGAAGTGTTTTTTTTTTGTTTTTGTTTAAAGGAAGTGCTACTTCGTGTTGTAAGAAGATGTAGTACAGATAAATTTTGTTTGGCAAATATCTAGATATTTTATAATTTTTTTTGTTCACACAACATTTATTTGACACGGCAAAATACAAATTAATGTTTTACGGAGCCAATTAAGTCAAATGCCTTATGGTCTAAAATATCTTATAAGCCAAAGGCAATTTTTTTATGCTCGCTGCCGACTACGAGCTGAAATTTTATAATATTGAATCAATACCTTAGTCGACCATGAAATTTCCAAACAGGTTTCATCCTGTTATTTCATTATATCACATGTTTTATAGATCACCCGAGATCCAAACTCTGAAGGTATATCGGTTTTGGACTCATTGATGCTAGATGCATCCGATGGAATAAAAATAAGGAGGATGAGATTAGATAAACTTGGATAAGCTTCTGGAGCAACGGATAATGTGGTTGTACGAACGGATAATTTGGTTGTAGCATATTAATTTTGCGAACGATATTTCGATATTAACTATTCACGGATTTCTGGTGTTTATATATCAGCTAGAAGAGTGTAATTTTCGGAACAAACGTGATTTTATATCATTGTCCTTCAATTTTTCAATGAAGAATAAAAATCGCATAAATGACAGTTGGTACATGGGCGAACTGTTATTGTAGCGATTTCGAGCAGATTTCAAACTGTTTTAAATCGGAATTTTAAAACCGAAGGATAACGATAGAAAATTAATAAAAATCATGATTTTATGTGATAGAATATTTTTAAAAATCATGATTTTATTTGAATGTGTGAATGAACCGATTCTTTGAAAAGAGCGAAAGAATGAACGGCTCACGAAAAAGAGCCACGGTTTTTTTAGCGCACCAGAACTGATGGATTCGCGCGAACCCGAAGTTTATCGAGAAAATACGAACTGTCAACGCTCGTGAATCATTGTGAACCATGAGCGGTTCATAAGAGTCTGTTCGGAACGGTGAGTGAGCGGTTCAGAGCCGCTTTTGCAAAAGAGCCGTTCCGCACACCCCTATGTGAAGTCTTGCTCTTCGGCCCAAATAACACAGTTATACATTTTGCCAAAGCCAGTCGACATGTTGAGCAGGAGTGCGAATGAAATAGCTTGTCCCCGGGTCGTTTCACACCTCCTGATTTACTGGTCTCATTTCGAAAAATTCACACGAAAAAGCAGGTCTTCTTCACACAGAGTTCTATTCCACAAAATCAATATGCGTCGAGGCGAAACTAATTTAGAACACTTTTATATTAAATTGAAATAAGTCTTAGAATAATCTTTCACATTATGTGGATGTAACCAATATCTTCTTTTCAATGGTAGTACAAAGAATTTAGCAAATAGCATATGCAATCTCTCTGGTGCAGCGATACTATGTAAGTCGCAGATTCAAAAGCACAGCAAAGCCTTGCTACTACATTCTAAATCGGAACTCGACATTCTGTTATACACCGACTTCGCATCCAACTGTTTGAGTGTACAGGACAATTGCGGGGCTAGCACTACGATCCTACTGACAGTGTCAGTCTGACACTAACAATCTCTTCTGAGCCGAGACTCGAACCTACGACAACTGGCTTGGTATGCTAGCATCGTACCTCGAGACCATCTGGGACGGTTCGAGATCGCAAATTCAATAAGCATTCGAATCCTAATCACTTTTCGTGACGGACGGAATTTAAATATTGCTTTCATCCCCGTACCTTTCAGTAGTAAAAATTTGCAAATTTCCAGATCGATTATATTATTCGTACTCATACGTCAAAAGTGTAATATAAAACATCTTTCAAATGCTTGTGATAACCAGTATTGCTGGGAAACTTGAGAGAATTTAAAAGTAATAATATAGAATAAACACATAACCGCATTAAAAGAGTGCACCTGTAGTGTTTTCGCTTGGTAGATTTATACCAGTGTGTATGACAGATGTCAATAAAAGAAGTATAAATTCTATTTATTTTCCGTGTAAAATGCGTTCTTTCCACCACAAGGGAGCGCTGCAAAATTCACTGAGCACTCAGCAGTTTTCAAATCACAGATGACCTTCCGTTCTGTGCTACCATCCAATGTATAAAGAAGGTGCGTCTCGACATCATCGTCAAAAGGTTCATCTTCACTAGTTCGAGTAATCAGTCGTGATAGAGCATCTGCCACGTTCAAATGGCCCGGTATACGTTTTACTGCAAAATCAAACGTTTGAAGTCTTAAGGCCCACGACTCAGCACGTGTAATCGCACGTTTGGTAGTTCTGTGTCCTCCACCAAATATAAACTCATTGGCTTCTGAGTCGTAAGCCTTAAGACTTCAAACGTTTGAGTTTGCAGTAAAACGTATACCGGGCCATTTGAACGTGGCAGATGCTCTATCACGACTGATTACTCGAACTAGTGAAGATGAACCTTTTGACGATGATGTCGAGACGCACCTTCTTTATACATTGGATTGTCGTGATTTCTCGAATTTCCTACGTTCATAATTTCGTCGAAATTGAAGTCTTCAACACTTGCTTCCGAAATTGCTTCTATTCGCAATGACTTCAATCCAAAAACTGCAGAAAAATGCAAAATAACAACGTATTCGTATCATAGCAATGAAGGAAGGCATTCTGTTCCAGTGTTACCAATTATTCTAGCGAAATGAACATTTTATAAATATAGTGAAATAAATATAGGGAAATGAACATTTTGTTACTGTAAACTAAACTAAAAAACTAACTGTGATGTTTGGATTGTGGTTACACTGAAATGAAAAAGTCAATGTATTACAATATAATTCTAGGATAATTTTACTATCTCTTATTCATCGTCTGGTTTAATCTCTACAAAAAGAAAACAATAGCATACATAACGACCGTTTCTATCATTTCATGTTTGCATAACAGGTGTAAAAGCATAGATTTTCTTTAAAGTCACCGCTAGAAGGAGATTTTATCAATCTAGTCGGCACAACTTTTCCAGCCATCTCAGAGGCGTTTTTTTATGGAATCTAGCCGTCACGGCTATTCCAGCCAACACAGAGGCTTTTTTATAATTTTTTTAAGCTACCAACTCGGAGGTGCTTTCCGGAATCTAGTCATCACGACTTTTCCAGCCATCTCAGAGGCGCTTTTTTACTTTTCAGAGTCTAGCCGTAACGACTATTCCAGCCAACACAGAGGCTTTTTCATTATTTTTTTTAAGCTACCAACTCGGAGGTGCTTTCCGGAATCAAGCCATCAAGACTATTTTAACCAACTCAGGGGCTTTTTATAATTTTTACTGCACCGCCATTTCGATTTTCGTGCCGCTTTTCTTTTTCTCATTTCACATTATTTGAAAGGAGACTTTGTTTCTGATTTATCAAAATACTTACGGATTGGGAGCATTTGCCGTTGTCGTGATTTCTCGAATTTCCTCCATTCATAATTTCGTCGAAATTGAAGTCTTCAACACTTGCTTCCGAAATTGCTTCTATTCGCAATGACATCAATCCAAAAACTGCAGAAAAATGCAAAATAACAACGTATTCGTATCATAGCAATGAAGGAAGGCATTCTGTTCCAGTGTTACCAATTATTCTAGCGAAATGAACATTTTATAAATATAGTGAAATAAACATAGGGAAATGAACATTTTGTTAATGTAAACTAAACTAAAAAACTAACTGTGATGATTGGATTGTGGTTACACTGAAATGAAAAAGTCAATGTATTACAATATAATTCTAGGATAATTTACCTATCTCTGATTCATCGTCTGGTTTAATCTCTACAGTGCCGTGACCAGGATTTCGCAAACTGGTAGTGCTCGAGAAACCCGCGCGTGTTTCCCTCGCTCATCATCAAGAAAAAAGTATCGGATCCGAACAGTGCCAAAACGCAATGGCAGAGTGCTGCTTGCGGTGATGCGCGCCGCACTCGATAAGTTATTTTTGATTCTGGTTCCTGCGCCAGTTGATGCCGGTCGTCAATTCTGGCGAAGCAAATGTAAAAGTTTTTTAACGGGACGTCAACTGTGTCGAGCACGTTGCTCACGTCCATATTAATCGTTGAACATTTCTCATATTAATCGAGCCAAATTCTAAATGGTTAAAGTGTTACACGGAAATCACTAGTGCTCGTTTGTAAAAGTACAATTTTGTTCCAATGTCCAAAGTGCGCGTTGTGTGCCAAAATTCGGACTATTATTCAAATGGACAAAGCTTATTAGTGACCGAACAATCGAGTATTGTGTGGAAGAAATCAGTGCGTACAAAGAACAATCCATGATCGAATTGAACTGTGATAATAGAGACAATAACAGCATTGTGTTTTTTCGTTCTACTGCTTTGTGTGCACGAGAGTTGTAAGCATCGTTGTTTCGATACTTGATGGACACAGCGTCCATATACCGTCGCCGCGCATTCTGCGCCAATTTGATGTTTCGAAGCCATCGCTGTGAACGTGTTCCTGCAACTTTTAGTCAACCAATCTGGTGTATCGGGATTCAACCATCCGGATCAATATTCATTGCGCCACAAGTCAAAAGTGGCAAGCAGGTTCCAGCCAGCCAGGCACTAGGGGCAGCGCAGGTTTTGGTCAACCAGGCGATCGAATCTGCCGCCCCACCACTTCCCCAAGTTAAGTATTCGCTAAAATAAAATCAAACTGCAACTCGTTTACGCTTAGCGAATTTTCAGTGAACCGGTCGGAGCGTACCATCCGCCGGAGTGCAGCTGCAGGAGCGTACCATCCCGTAGCAATCTGGACCGCTGCGTCCATCGATAAACTCAGCTGCTGAAGCGGACCATCCAGTGGCATTTTGTCGGAGCGTACCATCCGCCGGAGTGCAGCTATAGGAGCGTAACATCCCGTAGCATTCTGAGCCGCTGCGTCCACCGAAGCAGCTGTTGGAGCGAACCATCCAGTGGCATTTTTGACCGTTGCATCATCGAAGGACTACTGGAGCGCACCATCCAGTGGCATTCTCGACCGTTGCGACATCGTAGTTTGAGGCTGCTGGAGCGCATCATCCAGTGTCATTCTGGACCGCCGCGTCCACACAGCAGTAATTGGGAGCCATACCTCCACCCCGGACCCCTGCGTCTAGTTCGTCGGAGCAACGCTGCACACCCAGCCAACAATTTGGTCCGTATATTTCAGTTGTTGTCGAGACATAATCACCCTTGTACAATCTGATAAGGCTGTATATAACGTTCTATATGAGCTTATAAGTACCAAATTGGAGGCAATATACGTACCAAAATGTTTCGCGCAGTTAAAGATATACAACTTTTTATTCCATTTTTTACAATTCTATAACAATTACCTTTTGCATAAAATCTGAGGTATGAACAACTCTGTTTGATACTTAGTACAATTTTCTATTGCCATAATTCAAGCATACATACAATTCCGTTTCACCCGTATTATGATTCTTTTTCGATGCTTTACGAACTAAAACGCAGCAGTGTGTAACCTGTACTGCGAATAAATTTTGCATTATATACAACCTAAATTTTCTAACTAATAAAAAAAACATAAAATTGAGCAACAATTTCATTTATATTTTTTTTAATGAGAATCACGCGTACCATTATCTTAGTACATTCTTTGGTATGTATAATTAGTTAATTAATTAATTGAGGTTGGATGCGGCATTTTTCTTTATTATATTTTACAAGGCTGTGTTCAGCCTCGAGCCCCCAACGTTCCGCTCACTGCTCTTATAACCTAACCTCAGAGTCATTTTACGATGCTGCGTGTCAACGAATTTTATCTAGTACCATTGAACGCCTCAATCGTATGACCCTGTATATAATGTCACTTCTTGTCGTATATAATGTCACTTCTTGTCTTCAATGTTGACCCAAATCTATTTATAGACTCTGATGTCAATATGTAACTCAATATTGCCTCATATGCGAAGGAATAATAACCTGCGATCTGCATTGACCTTCTTTTCAACTGTTAGGCGATTCAAGCAATTGCAATCAACAAACATTAAATATCTCTCAAGGCGTTGCCCATGTTTATGTGAAACCCGACTATATGTGCCATTTTTTTGGGTGATTTTGCTTTTGGTCAAAACTGCTTTCATGATTTATACCCAATTCTTTAAATCTTTTAGGAACTAGATTTTAAAAACCAAAGTTGCCGAAAGGGACATATTAATTTAAATTAAATTTGACATAAAAATGGTGTCATTCTTTACTATTCAATGATTTCATGTTTCATAATAGACGATTATAACTGTCACGAAAAAGTAAATTGTATAAAATTCATTATGTAATCCTCTTACAACTGTTATAGGAGTTTTCAAGGAATATGAATATCAACGTGAATCACATAAATTAGAAAACCTACAATTTTGCACTGCAATTAAGTTTAGCACTGTATACAACTCTACTGCGATGAAACCTGATTTCTTGTGTGCATTTATACGAAAAACAATATGCAGTCATATATCACGGACTGTACGACCCATATATGATGAAAGATAACTTGAACTGGTTATAACATGAACTTTATACAATTTTAATTGAAACTGGATGTTTATACGATTTTGTATTGCCATTTTTATACGTTTTTTGGTTATCTGGGCACCGCCGCTTGCTCATCATCAGTGCAGTCCGCACATTCATCGCAAACTACCCGTTGCCAGGGTAGATCCGCGGATTGGACTTCGCTGCCTGCCATCGCCAGCGCAGCTTTTGGATTTCGCTGCCTGCCGTCGCCAGCGCAGCTCTTTGGTTGCTGCCTGCCTTTTGTCAGCGTAGCTATTGGCTGCTACCTGTTCATCATCAGTGCAGCTCTCGTGGTTCATCGCTGCATACTCGTTGCCAGAGCAGGTCTGAAGATTAGAATCGCTGCCTATTTCACCTGCGCAGCATAGGTGTGTCGGTGCTCGCCTTCGTCACCGTGGTTTGGTTCTTCGATGCTGCCTGCCACCGCCAGCGCAGCTTAGATTTCGTTGCTGCTCATCACCAACGCCGCTTAGAAGTTTGGTCGGAATCATGCCTGCAGCCGCATCCCAGCGCTCCAAGCTGCCTTGCGGAGCCATACCTGCCCCCTCCGGACTCCTGCCCCCTCGTTCGGACTGAATGTTGAAACCCATGGGGTTTCAAGGGGGGGAGTATGTTCGCGCCAAAATTCTCGCCTCAGATGCGCATAACTGTAAAACGCCAACCACACCACTACACAGGCTGATGCCCAAGCGACGCCGACTTGCGCGCGCTTACTCGCGGCTTTGTTTGCCGCTGGACAATGCTGCTCACCACCAGGCAGCCTATAAAAGCGCTCTCCGCAGCAGCGCTGAATGTTAGTTGTAAGTTACTCGTTCTCGTTACCTACGGTACATTTGTGTCGGCCGTTGCGCCAGTCGGCCGTAGGCCGCATAGCTACTCGGCTCCCTGCCAGTGGCTATCGTCGTGTGTTGAAGCTAAATGTATTATTGAATTAAACACCCGTGTTCTAAGTGTTAAAAAAAATTCCTCCCCGTTCCACCTGTCCGAACGCAGCAGTCGACCGTAAGTGCTTTGGGCCGTAATTGCCCCTGATGGTGACGACCAAACGCGCGAGTTTACCGCCGATTAAAATATAACACAACGTAGGGTCGGTTTGCGCCAACACTTATTATTATGGTTTTATCAGTGCCTGTGTGTAATGTGCTACCCTTCCTTTCACACGCTTACTGTTCTCCTATGCCGATCCTCGTTCCTCCTGCCGAATATCACCAATTATAATTCCCTGAAGAAGTTTCGTCGTGCTTCCTTCTGGCCAGTTTTATTGATAAGAGGGACTTATTTTTGTTAAGAGGAAGTCACGCGAAGGTATTGTAGATTTCAGCGTAAAGGAAGGGTAACTGGTGGGGAGCCTGAGAATAAACCCATGCTTGAAGTCCTTTTTGACATTGAATGGCCTGATTCTCTAAGATTCGAACCCACGACCATCCGCTTGACAAAGCGGACTCTGTAACCTTGCGGCTACGCAGCTACAGATTGGTTATAACCGTGTTAAAATTTGCGGTATGAATAGGGTCACTTCACGAAGAAGTGATAGGAGTGGCGAGGCGTTAACGTGGAAACAACTCTCGTAGCTTACGTAACATTGTGTAGTCCGCTGAGATAAATCAATGAGAGATACGTTTCGGTAGTTGCATAATGACTTCATAAACAGATGTTTGAATCAAGACAGATCAAGACAAACTCAAGTCTTGATTAAGTCATAGGTCCGGTTGCATCATCAAACGGAATGTGTTCGGATCGCGTTATGATTTCTGTAGAAGGTATAATAGACTCGTACACGCGATATTTGTTATTATTATGAACCCGGTACTCGAACTCAGCGCATCGTTTACCAAAACGAAACCTGCTACAAACCTTACCCTTTTCTCCAACATCCCAGTGATTTCTCGTGGAAGTGCAGAGGTGTTCTCGCCTTCCAATAAAGCGAGTATCACGTCAACATATTCCTATACACACTCCTTCTTTGACCTGCATTCGGATGCGGCCGGCACTGGTAGTGCCTAATATGAAGATCATGGTCACCAGTTTTTACACATTGAGGATGAATGTTAGTCCCAAGCATCATCCATTGGTTCTCTGTGTAATTACAGCTGATCTGGCAATAACGGAGTAGCAACCGCGGGCGGTCAATCATGCTCATGCTCAAAACACAAAGTGGATCGGACAACCCGGTTCTTGTTTCAAGTGTGAAATCACGCATAATATTTTTTGTCTTGGTAAATGGTCTTGGTCACAAACCTGATAATAATAAATTTAAAGCCATAGCAATCTGCTCACGCCTCACTTATATTTACCTCACTGAATGGAATCAAGCACTGCCAGTTCCTGGAATGGTGAAAATTTGAAAGAAAAAGGATAACGCACTATATTCGTGTTCGACGTGATGGTGCGAATATGCATTTTTCAGTTTATCTTTTTTTATAGTAACATTTTAAATTACAATTCTAATAGATATTAGTGACAAATGGAGAGTAAACAATCAGGAAGGAGCGACCGAACTATCTCTTATGACCACAACGGACTACTAAAACATAGACTGCTGGAACATGGACTGCTGGAACATGGACTGCTGGAACATGGACTGCTGGAACATGGACACAGATGATAGAAGTAACCTTGGCAATGTTGTCAATTTTGCAATTGCTAACTAAGAGGGTGCAAGTCTCTCAAGTTTTGGGAAGTATCCGAATTTTTTCCGAATAATTGAGGGTCCGCATGCATTGTGGTGTTGAGCAGGAGGTACGCTGAAAGAGAGTATCAATACATCTGTACATAGATGGTTAGTCTAGGGTTTTTCCTTATTCTATTTATCTAGAAACAAATGAGAAAGAGATTTTATTAGCGGTAATATTTTTACTAGAATTCTTATCTTTGGTATTTTTTCTGGTTTTAATTTGTAGCAAAAATGATCAGATTGGTATTCACACATGTATGTACAGGAATTAGCTGGACAATTAGTGCCTAAGAGATTTCGTAAAGTAGTCGCGTCACATCGGGGTTTTTTCTGTTACATTCAACAAACATGCGCTTATTCTGTAAGAATATCCATTGCCGCTTGTATGAAATTTCTCTTTCGCATGTTTTTTTTTATTTTTGAACAATCATCAGCTCAAACAGTTGAATATTTTCACCTATTGCAAATCACATTTTTTCAAGCCTCGTTTTTTGTGCAACGCAACTACTGGACTCAGAACAAAAGGTTATGACGGATTTTCGATTTAGAGCTACGCGTAGATATTTTTTTTAAATCTGAACCAAACGAATTGAAACGTAAGTAGTTTTTGTTAGCAAACCATATAGCTCATGAAAATTTCCCGGTGAGATATTTCAACAATTTGAACAAAGTATATAATTCGACTTAGACTCACTTTTGCAGGTGGTTTTTGCCCTTCACGATTTTAATAAAATGTAGAAAATATTTGTATATATAACACAAAATTAATTACCGGTCGATTTGATTTCATTCATTTCTACAGCTGCGACTAGTTTGAAAATGTATTCATAACGCTGAAAAATCTGTAATTAAATTATGAGCTATCTAAAAATGTGGCTAATTCAGTTTTTGATATTTTTTGTCACAATATCAATTTACGTTCAGTTCTTTCTCCTAAAAGTTCATACAAGTATCGTTTGCAGCAAAAAATACTTTCGCTATGAAATGCTATACATTTGCCGTACTCCAGCAAAGCTAACACGTCATAGTTAAGAGTGTATGAGTGAATCGTGTATCGACACACTTCGAGTCCAGAATACCTGTTAATTAACGTACCATACTTCTCTGCCACTTTTTTCCTTTAGTGTCTAACTTGTCCAAGGATGTACGAAAGTGCGGTAATGTTGAACAATGGGCAAAATATCAAAAAAATGTGGATGAAATCATTTACAGCAATATTTCAGGCTTCGATTGCGAACTATAAGTGAACTATCTAGCTCCGATTCTTTTTGTCCGAAGCGGTTGGTGGTGAAGGCGGTACACTTCCAATCTGATGCAAGTGGAGAATAGCAGCAACGTTAACAGGGCTGCCAGTACACTACTGCTGCAGTTGATTATCGGCGATCCATTCGGGTATGTTACTGGAAACAGAGGAAGATTATTGGACAACTGTTTAATGTTGGTTGGTTAATTGTAAAGGTTCACAAAGTACATGTAGTTTTGTTCAACGATGTTTAACTATTGTATAATGTTTTATAAACACGCTAGTTGCATGTATCGCTGCGAATACTTAAATATCCATGTATTTCCATGAACAACAACGACTTGTTTGGTTGTGACTTGATAAAAGAATGTAAACGTAAAGTGACCAGACGTCCTGCGTTTCGCGAGACAGTCCCGCGCGGTGCCCCGCTGGACCATTATTATAAAAAAAAATTGATTCTTGAGGTCATTTTACACCTCTGGTTAAAATTTTAGAAAAATCTACCGACCGGATCTCGAGAAATCTCGATTTTGAGGTGTTATTTAATAAATTTTAAAATAATCCGTATTCGATTCATGCAATATCATCGAAATTCATCCAAAAACTTGCCCAAATCATTTTATGCCAAAATATACTTGTTGGTGTTGCTACAATTATGATAATTCACCACTGACTTAGCTCTCCAAATTGACTTAAGTGTGTTATTTGTATGGCTTGGTGGCTCTAGTTTAATTTAAATGTTACATTCTATGAATTGAATGGGAAAAAATAATTTAAACTTGTTGTGTTTCATACAAACCCACACATAAATACACACAAACACGCACTCACATACACACACAAATATTCACACACGTATACATATATATTACACACAAATTTTGAAAATTATGTATTATATTTTACTACAATAGTTCTAATTAATGGACGCAGTAGTCTAGTTCCACTACAAAAAAAATATATTTTCCTAATTAGAAAGAGTGATTTAAAAAAACATATATACAATAAGAGAATTTAGCCTCCTTTTTCTAGCTTGTGTATCGAATAATACGATTTTTTTAAACGATTGCATTTCGCACGGAGTAAAACCAATTGGTTGTTACGCATTTTTAATATTTCTCGAATGTTTCAGAACAAAAAATTTTCTTTCAGTGTGTATTATTGTATTTACTTTAGAACAAGAAAGTCGAATCAACAAAAACGTACATTTTGAACATATTGGCTTTTACGTCAACCATGTAAGAAAGGCAGTATAGGCTAAAACATGTGATTACTGTTATACGCAACCAAGGCACTTAATAAGCGATCGTTGTAAATATTGAGTTTTGTTCAGTTGCCGAATCACATTGAAATGAACAGGCTCGGAAGCGTGGATTTGTTAGTAGCTTTAGTATTTATGATAAATATTAGTAAATAATGAGTATGTGCGTCCAATCACAAATAGTGATTTCTCAACACTGATAGAAATTTGTTATTTTAATAGTTAAGATTTGTTTGCTTTCGCAATTAGGACTTATCGTTCGTAGGGATTCAAAGCTACTTGTCAAAAAAGGGGAAGTAAACTTACAACTAACTTAATTGCTAACTTATTGGCTATAAAGAGAGCTTTTCGTAGCAATTGAGGATTGCAACGATTTTTGTCGAAAATTGTTAATAATTTTATTTGACAAACTTCTAATGTTTTGTGACTGTCGGTATAATTTCTATTTAAGAATGGTGAGAGCATCGTGCGATTAGAATAAAATTCCAGTAATGTCAAGAAAACTCAGGTGGGATCTGATTACCAGACGTACCCCTCCCACCCTATCTCTGATGAAGCATGCAGCCGCAACGAAACAGCTTCATCCCACCCACCACCAGGGGGCGGAAAATGGAACTAATCTGCAGATGGGTGGTGATAATAAGGCGAAAAAAAAACTTGAGAGAGCAATATTCTTGGCGCGAAAAACTAAGGCTATTGGTCGTGAGAGCGAGGACAACTAGAAGGGTTGGTCATTCCAATTCCAACCGCCTAAAAGATAGGAAGTTACTTTATAGAAAAGTGGAGAAGTGAAGTTCAAGGAAAAGAGAAGAAGGAAGTTTATTCAATAGAACGCAATAGACGCAAAGCAAACGACAGGTAGGAATAAACCTTCGATCGCGCTCACGATCACGACCAATAGCTACTCGACGCTAAAACGTCCTTAAACGACAGGACCCCGTATTTTTACCCTGGAATCGACGCCCATCGTGCATCACCAGCACGCCGCCACGACGCCATTGCATTGCCGCCATCACCAGCCGCTGTTACCCACCACCAAAATTTACTGCTACGGTTGCACCCAGCAACCTCGCCCAACCGTTACCAACAGGCGACCCACCAGACCGCTGACCGCAGTCCCGGCTTCAAAGAAGGCGCGCCACCGAGTTTCGAGGTAGGAGTAGGGTGATTAAGAAATCCAAAAGTGGAGATATTAAAAATAAAGGGGGAAGTTTTGGTGAAAGAGAAGTCACAAGTGTTTTCTTGGCAATAAGTCGCGAACCTGTGCCGACCCTGAGGCTTGTTTGGGGGTTCTCATAATTGCTGAATAGCAATATATCCCGTTAGTTACACTTTGGCGCCCAATGTAAATTTAGAGTCGCGATTATTGTCTCGAAAGTTAACACACTTGAAGGCTTGGTACGTGTCTGCAGAAGTCTCTGGGAAAACTTCCAAAATTCTTGAGGACATCTGACCATACTCACCAAAAAAAAATCTATCACTGGTAAAAAAAAAGCTTTTAAGAAAAATATTACATTTTCGGGGTCCATGATTGTTTGCGGAGCAAGAAAATTTGCATTCCAACGCTAATAAAACAAATTTACACCTGCAAACCAAAGAATATTCAACTTACCAGAATTTCTAACTACAGTGAATATTATTTTGAAAAAATTTTATCGGTTTCGGATGCGGGAAATAATACACAAAACAATACACAATTCAAATGTAGTATACAATTTTGTTGCAGAATCTGTAGATCGTGAATTTGAAACTTGCTGTGAAATCGTAGATGATATAGAAAACTTTTTTGAAAGTAGACGTGGTAAAAGAGTACCGGAACAGAAGTGGAAGACTAGGATAATTCATGTGTTTATTAGAATGGAAAGATTGAAACGCCATATCATTGGTGAAGAGAATTTGAATAGTTTAGCAATGAAAGCAGGAAATTGTTTGAAATTATTGCGTGTTTATTATTCGGTGACGTCTCATCTGCCCGAAATAAGAGCAGCCGAACTGGCGTTGATAAACGAAAGTTTAAATCAGATTCGTGCTGAGACTGACAAAGACCAACCAGAGGAGGAAAATATAGAAGAAGACATAAATATAAATCAGAACGTGGAAGAAGGAAACGTGGCTAGAGTTCAGGAGGTTGAATCGGAGATTTCAGATGAGGATGAACAACAAGACGAAGAGAGAGAGGAGGAGGAAGATGAAATAGGTGCCGTGGGTGGTCAGAGTAATGAAAAGCCAGATGAGCGAGGAAAAGCGAAACTAATTGCGGAAAACAAAGACCTACTAATAGTGGTAAACCAGCTTTTACAGCGTATTCAGGTATTGGAAGCAAAGCAAGAAAAAGAACATTTAGCGGAAAATCAAGCGAATCCTGTCAATAGCACACAGATTGGTGGCAAAGAAAACCGAATCGTGCAAAACCAAAAGACAAGCCCATTAAATTTTTTAGATTGGATTAAGGAGAGGAACAGTTCGATGGGAAGTGCAAGAACGGCAGAAGGTAAAAACGTCAGTGATCGTTATGCTAGAAGAGACAATCGCCTACCCGTACACAAATGGACCGTGCGCTACGACGGTATGGATAACGGGAGACGACTGAACGAGTTTTTGAAGGAAGTAGAATTCAACCGACGCTCAGAAGGGTTTTCAGAGGAAGAATTATTTCAATTTGCACACCATCTGTTCACACACAAAGCAAGATCATGGTTCATGGAAGTAAACGGCGAAAATGAATTGCGAAATTGGAAGAATTTAACACAAGAGCTAAAGAACGAGTTCTTACCGGTGGATATCGATTACTTCTACGAACAGCGTGCGAATAACCGGAAGCAGGGTGTCAGAGAAAAATTCCAGGACTACTACTTAGACATGGTCCGGATCTTTCGCAGCTTATCATGTCCTTGGGATGAGAAACGGAAATTTGATGTCCTTTTTCGTAACACTCGCGACGATTGTAGGGTAGCGATGCTTGCTGCCAATGTTTCAACCATACCTAAAATGAAGGAATTCGGAAAACGTTTCGATTCTATTAATTGGCATTTATACCAACGCAGAGAGACTAAATACCCTACAAGAACGTTGCAGGTTGAGGTGGTTGAAAACCAGCGTCAACCGTACACAAGGCAAAATTCCCAATTCCGTAATCAAGGTCGACAAGAACAAAATCGACAGCAAAAATACACATCCAATTTTTCCAGAAATTACCAAACAGATAGTTGGAAACAGAAGCAACAAAACTACGAGCAAAAGCCAACAGAGAGCGAACAGAGATATAAAAAAAAGGAACCTGGACACAACAACCAACAAAAAAATAAAAGTCCCGTGGCAGGTCCGAGCGTAACAAGCGCATTGTACCGCATAGTCAAAGCATATGTACCTGTACGGAAAGGGGTATGCTTCAACTGCCACGAACAAGAGCATGGCTTTAGAGAGTGTACTAAGCCACGGAACATTTTCTGCGAACAGTGTGGTTTCCCAGGTTTCCCAGTACCCGATTGTCCCTACTGTCAGTCAAAAAACATCTTCAAGACTGCTCAGTGAGGCGAGACAGTTTTATGCACACAACAAGACCTCACAGAAACGGGGTGGAGAAAAAATTTCCCATGGATGCAGAAATCTCAACAGTATTTATAAACCTAAATGGAGATCCTAGACCTTTTGCAAAAGTAGATATGATGGGCATCCCGGTAATCGGACTACTAGATAGTGGCGCTGCAAAAACAGTTATCGGAGTAGGAAGCAGTGAATTGATAAAAAAACTAAACCTCAAATTAAAACCTTCTAATATTAGCCTGAGAACAGCTGCCGGACAAAGGTTAGAAGTGCTAGGTTGCACAGAGATACCGATTTCTTTCAACAGCCAAACGAAGATACTTCCAGTTTCAGTTGCTCCGAATCTAAGCCGCAGATGCATTCTAGGCTTCGATTTCTGGCAGAAATTTGGAATACGACCCACTGTGATACATCGAAGCGATTGCTGACGACAGGGAAAATGATCAAGAGAATTTAGAACTAAGCAACGCACAAAAACGACAACTAGAGGAGGTAGAAAATATGTTTCTAGTAGCGAGACCGGGAATGTTTGGGAAGACGAGTCTGATAGAGCATAAAATAGAAATCAAAAGCGAGTTTAAGGAAGCCGAACCGGTGCGGAAAAATCCGTATCCGTGGAGTCCGGAAATCCAGAGGAAAATACACTTAGCAGTGGACAACATGTTGAGTGATGGTGTGATAGAGCCTTCGGACTCTGATTGGGCTCTGCCAATTGTACCTGTAAAAAAGAGGGACAGTGACCAAGTACGGCTCTGTTTGGATGCCAGGAAATTGAACGAGCGAACAAGAAGAGATGCATATCCGTTACCGCACCAGAATAGAATTTTGAGCCACTTAGTACATTTCAAATATCTATCGACCATTGATTTGTCGCAAGCGTTTTTACACATTCCGCTCAATCAAGAATCGAGAAAGTATACAGTGTTTTCAATTCCAGGAAAAGGCCTGTTTCAGTTTACTCGTCTCCCTTTTGGAATTGTAAACAGTCCGGCGACTCTGAGTAAGCTTATGGACAAAGTTCTGGGCTATGGTGCCTTAGAAACATTTATATTTGTTTACCTGGATGACATCGTTGTAGCGAGTAACTCGTTCGATGAACACATAGCAAAATTAAAAGAACTGGCAAACCGTTTGAAAAAGGCAAATTTGTACATTAACGTAGAAAAATCAAGCTTCTGTCGTCACGAGCTACCGTACCTCGAGTACATTCTATCCCGAGAAGGATTGCGGCCTAATCCAGATCGCGTGCAGGCGATTTTGGGATTTGAGGCCCCCAGCTCGGTGAGATCACTAAGGCGATTCCTCGGTATGGTCAACTACTACCGTAGGTTCATCGATAAATTTAGTGAGCTCACAGCGCCATTAACTGACTTACTGAAAAACAAACCCAAACGAGTACAATGGACAGACAGAGCAGAAGAAGCATTTAAAAGCATCAAAGAGAGGCTGATATCAGCTCCCGTGATGGCCAATCCGGATTTTGGTTTACCGTTCTGTGTACAAACGGACGCCAGTGACTCAGCCCTTGCTGGCGTCTTGACTCAAATTCAAGACGGAGAAGAACGAGTAATCGCGTACCATTCAGAAAAGCTTCAAGGAGCCGAAATGAACTACCACGCAGCAGAGAAAGAGGGACTCACAGCACTCAGATGCATTGAAAAATTTCGTGGCTATATTGAGGGAACGAGGTTCACCCTAATAACTGACTCATCAGCGCTGACCTTCATAATGAAGGCCAAATGGAAATCATCGTCACGGCTGAGCCGGTGGAGTATCACCCTGCAGCAGTACGACATGGATATCAGGCATCGGAAAGGAAAGGACAACGTTGTTCCTGATGCACTTTCCAGATCCATAGAAGTGCTAGATGACGAAGGAGAAGACAGCAGAAGACAAAAACCTGTACAAAGCTGTAGAGGAAAACCCGGAAAAATACATCGACTTCCGAATCAAAAATAATAAAATTTACAAATTTGTAGCTACCCGGTCCGACATAATGGATTATAGGTTTGAGTGGAAAGAATGTGTTCCAGAGTCAGCTCGGTTAAGGATTATGCAGCAAGAGCATGACGGTAATTTGCACATTGGGTTCGAAAAATGCATCGAAAAGCTAAAGAGAACGTTTTATTGGCCACGAATGAGTACGGATTTGAAGAGGTATATCAAGCAATGTGAGTCCTGCAAAATAAACAAGCACTCGACGAAAGCTACAACACCGGAAATGGGTAACCAACGAATTGCAACCAAACCTTTCCAAATTGTGTGTATAGATTACATACAGTCGCTTCCCCGAAGCAAGCACGGTAACGGTCACTTATTGGTCATACTGGACCTTTTTTCTAAGTACTGCCTGCTTGCTCCGGTTCGAAAGATATCCGCTAATAATCTATGCAACATTGTGGAAGAGAAATGGTTTCGCAGGTTGGGTGTTCCGCAAATTGTCATTACGGACAATGCAACAACATGCTTGTCCAAAGAGTTTCGAAAATTGCTGGAAAAATATGAAATTCGTCACTGGGCAAATGCACGACACCATAGCCAAGCAAACCCGGTAGAACGTCTAAATAGAACGATAAACGCGATGATCCGCACATACGTTCATGACGATCAAAAACTGTGGGATAGCAAAATATCGGAAATTGAATATGTACTTAATAACACAATCCACGCGTCGACGAAATTTACTCCCCATCGCATCATTTTTGGTGCACTACAAACCAAATCGAAACGAAACAATAGAATTTAAATGCCGTCGTCTCACATATCCTTTGGCTATGCTGAAAACTACGGGATCCGCATAATCATTGGTTATGTCGCATCATGAAATATCACAGCCTGGAACAGAAAAGAGTGAAATTATATAATTTCATTTCTACTCACCTTCTTCAAAACCATCCTGTCTACACTCGATGAACTTTTAACTGAATCTACAGAAATGGAACTACCACAAGAATTAACATTTGACAGATCATTTGGCCAAATATTTGTTCGACAAAATGTCGCAAAAATGATATTAAATTCTTGATCAAGTGCGCACTTATCGTAGATCTAGTCAAAACTGCATCGATCACCACATGGTGCCATTGAAACTATTGTGACAGTTCTAACTCGCATCCAAGTAACCCACACAGATTAAATAATTGAGTGACCATGAATTTTATTGATTGCAATACAAAGTCGAGCAGTATGAAATATTTCAAACCGTATCATAGTGCGGCGTTGAGAGTACAGTCCTCTCACTAAATTTATTTTATTATTTCCAGAATGTAGAATAGGTTGTAAATATAAATTTAAGGATAGGTTAATATTTATTTTATTATGTGTTGGTTATAAGTAAAAGCTATTTTCACTAAGCAGATGCATAGGCATCCTGAAATACAATATAATTTTAGGGGCTTCGTTCAGATACAGTGATAAAAAAAAGATTGGTGATTGGTCAACTATGGCTCTGGAAAAATTTGGTTCAGAGGTACGCGTCATGTAACGAGTTTTCTTGTGTGATGTTGTGTAATTTTGTGTGGAAAAAAAAATTAAAATTTTTAATTTTTTTTTACCCGAACTGGGGGAGAGTGTGACTGTCGGTATAATTTCTATTTAAGAATGGTGAGAGCATCGTGCGATTAGAATAAAATTCCAGTAATGTCAAGAAAACTCAGGTGGGATCTGATTACCAGACGTACCCCTCCCACCCTATCTCTGATGAAGCATGCAGCCGCAACGAAACAGCTTCATCCCACCCACCACCAGGGGGCGGAAAATGGAACTAATCTGCAGATGGGTGGTGATAATAAGGCGAAAAAAAAACTTGAGAGAGCAATATTCTTGGCGCGAAAAACTAAGGCTATTGGTCGTGAGAGTGAGGACAACTAGAAGGGTTGGTCATTCCAATTCCAACCGCCTAAAAGATAGGATGTTACTTTATAGAAAAGTGGAGAAGTGAAGTTCAAGGAAAAGAGAAGAAGGAAGTTTATTCAATAGAACGCAATAGACGCAAAGCAAACGACAGGTAGGAATAAACCTTCGATCGCGCTCACGATCACGACCAATAGCTACTCGACGCTAAAACGTCCTTAAACGACAGGACCCCGTATTTTTACCCTGGAATCGACGCCCATCGTGCATCACCACCACGCCGCCACGCCGCCACGACGCCATTGCATTGCCGCCATCATCAGCCGCTGTTACCCACCACCAAAATTTACTGCTACGGTTGCACCCAGCAACCTCGCCCAACCGTTACCAACAGGCGACCCACCAGACCGCTGACCGCAGTCCCGGCTTCAAAGAAGGCGCGCCACCGAGTTTCGAGGTAGGAGTAGGGTGATTAAGAAATCCAAAAGTGGAGATATTAAAAATAAAGGGGGAAGTTTTAGTGAAAGAGAAGTCACAAGTGTTTTCTTGGCAATAAGTCGCGAACCTGTGCCGACCCTGAGGCTTGTTTGGGGGTTCTCATAATTGCTGAATAGCAATATATCCCGTTAGTTACAGTTTCAACACCAGTAAGTCTATGAAATTTGAGTGTACCAAACCAAGGAGAACGGTTCAAAATCATTTTTAGAATTTTATTCTGAATCCTTTGGAGCGTTTTCTTCCTTGTTAAACAGCAACTTGACCAGATCGGTACAGCATAAAGCATTGCTGGTCTAAAAATTTGTTTGTAAATCAAAAGTTTGTTCTTTAAACAAAGTTTAGAATTCCTGTTAATGAGAGGATATAAACATCTGTATATTTGATGCACTTGGCTTGTATACTCTCAATGTGCTCTTTGAAATTTTTTATCGTAAATTAGTCCCAAGTACTTAACCTTGTCAGACCAACTTAAAATAACCCCATTCACAAGCATGGAAAAGTTCACTCACTAGCAATATTTCATGCAAATGTGTTCTTTGATTTATCAGTTATCGTTCAACTATTTCCACTCGCGTACAAGTTTTCCATAGAAACGCTGCTGATTGTTTTTCGCTTCTAAGAGTTCCGAATACCATAGAAGGAGACTGAATGATTCAAACACGATAGTATTTATTGTATCCAAGTTCACTTGCATTCAATATCATCGCGAGAAGCTTTGAGATATTATCGCCAGTGAAACAAAATTGAATGAATCCAAATGACCGTTAGATTGCGTTCAATTGTTTGCTTGCCGGAGCAAATATCATCATCAATGCTTACAGAAATTGTAGCATGGTGCATTAGCATCTGATACTTCAAATCACCAAGAATCATCGTGGTATACCACAGTGAAAGCACGACGTGGAGTAGCCGAATTACGCCTACAAGCAACCAACATTTGAAAGAATCATTGCGATCGCTTGAGTACAATCGTTTACGATTCTTTCGTGAAACACTCGCTATATGTTGCTCGCTCCGCCTAAAGCAGGCAATACTGAAACAAAATCATCAAAGAAAGCTACCATATATTTCTTTGCTCTAAGTTGTATCCTTTGCAAGCTTGAGAATGTGTAACTTTTAATAGCGATGGTTTGCTAGGATTGAAAGCTTCTAAATAGCACGTTCAGATATGATACCCGAATGATTGTTATGCGATACGAGTTTTTCCATCCTTGCCCATTCATCTCGACAACGTGATTATTATTTGGCTTGAGGAAAGAAGCCCTAGTCTTATGCGGAAAAATTATCTTTTGAGTTTTAGAAGCATTGGGAAAGATTTTCCACTTTTGCAAGTAGGGGAGGATTGTACAAAACGCACCAATTGAGCATTTGCGCGTTTTACAGCGCTTCAAATAATTTCAAAGCGACATTGAACGTGTAGGATGATTGTAGGATCTATTTATCATATGTTTATGACGAAGTTTATTGTAAAATACTCGATTTCAATGCCTTTTTTGGTAAAAATTACCATTGCCGCCAAACAAGCCCGTGACCAAAACGCACCACAACAAAGTCAGTATGCTCCAAAGCAGTAGGCTAATATGCCACTAGCAGAAATAAGCACGCGAAGTGAGAAGCGCTTGAAGTCTCGAAAGTAAAATAAAAAATAATGGAACATGCTCTAAGTTGCCAAGCAATCTCCTTCAAGCTCTTCGTAGTGCATTCTGCCCCAATTTTAATTAGAAATAATTGGAAATACTCATAGTATTATAAACTCCAAAAGTGTAAAGGTTAGGGGAACCATAGTTTTTTGTATTATTTACAAGTCAGTTAATCATAAAAGCTTAAATGAAATAAATGAACAATTACATGTTGGACAGAGCCACAGCCAATTGCACAGTTTTTTGAGTATTTTATTCATTATGGCATACTTTTTTATATGAGAACTGTAAAGAAGCTGGGTTTTTATGAGAAAAGCGAAGAATTTCGTCATACAAAAACCACATGTGTAAGTATTTTTGGGAATTAATAGCATGGGCCATCTTACCCAACTGGTGCGTCTTGTACGGTCCTCCCCTAAGAAGAAAAAATATCTAAACTTTTCTGAAATCGACTGCATATGACACGAAGACTTTTTGAAGTAGAATACTTCTTTCAGGAAGTTCGGCTACATAGGGATGTGAAATGAAAATCTAAAACCGAAAAAATGAAAAATATGTCCAAATTCAAATGCTAATAAATCGGTTAGTATTGGATGGATTTCCTTCGTTATTGCAGCAATAGATTGGAAAATCTTCTAAGATTCTTCCCAAAAGAAGATAATTGTAATTTTATTATTCACACTATTGTACTATTGAAAGTAGTCAAGCCTTGTCAAAACGAAAAATTCGACCTCTGATTGGTCGTTATATGATTGCTTCCCAAGTACGGTCGACAGAATCATATACCTTGCAATTGAAAACATGCTATTTGGCCTATAAAAGAGCCTGTTTCTGCCGAAACCACTCATAATAGTTCCAGACAGCGACAACAGCAATCGTCCTCCCTTAGCAGCAGCACTAGCAGTGTAGTGGATACCAGCGATGGCGAAAAGCGGCCACAGCTGTGGCGTAGCAATGGATGGCGCACTATTTGCAGCGGATCCCAGCAACGATAGCAGCTCGGCCAGCTAATGCAGGGACAGCGGATACCAATGGCAGCGTATAGCGGCCACAACTGAGGCATGGCTATGGATAGCGCACTAGTTGCAGCGGATCTCAGCATCTATAGCGGCTGATGCAGTGAGGCACTTTAGTGAAATGCAGTCTCTGTGCGATAGTGGGCACTAGTAAATTTATTTATTTATTTACAAATTTACCAACAGGCAGATATCACCCTAATGGTCACTAACACATTAATACATTGTACTACGAAGCAATGAAACAAATTTTGATCGAAGGACACGAGCAGTTAGGTGAAAATCGAACACTTCTGAAACACGGTTAAAAGCTCTTTGAAGACCAATAATGGCACTGTTTGCGCTGTAGTTGGTGCGGCAAAACGGAATATGCAGTAATGATGACCTACGTAACGCTCTTGTGGGTGCGCTTATATTGATCTGACGAAGGATATTCGGAGAGTCAATTCTACCTGTTAGAGTATCGGATACTACCATGGCGCGTGCTGTTTCTCGGCGTAGTTGAAGCGTGTCGATATGAAGAAGCTGACAGCGATCGTATCGTATCGAGTATTCCGTAAAGGCTGCCTCCATGGAAGCAATCGCAGCGCAAAGCGAGTGAATCGACGCTGGATGATTTTAATTCGGTGAATAGAGTTGTTATAGTAAGGAACCCAGACTGGACAGCAGTATTTCAGACAGGACCGAACCAATGAATTGTACAGAGATACCAGGCAGTGGATGTTTCTGATGTCGTGTGTCATTCGAATAATCAGTCCCAACTGACTGGAGGCTTTCGCGATGATAAATGAGACATGTTGCTTAAAGGTAATCTTAGTATCGAGAATAATTCCGAGATCTTTCACATGGTCGACACGCTGTAATTGAACACCATTCAGATTGTACTACAGTGCAGAATGCAGAGTGCAGAGGATTATTCTATCTAGTAAAAGAAATTAATAGGCATTTGCCTGGATTAAGTACCATGCGATTTAGTTCACACCAGTAGTGTGAAAATTCATTTAACTGTTGTTGCAGGGATAGAGCGTCGCTGTTGCTTTTAATTTTGAAGAACAATTTCAGATCATTCGCAAATGCTAGACGGGGACATTTTAATGACTGAATGATGTCGTTGAAGTAGAGTAGGAACATCAGCGGGCCCAAATGGCTGCCTTGTGCAATCCCTGAAGTTGCAGAGAAAGATTCAGAGATCTCTTCGCCAATTTTTACGCTTATCGTCCGTCCCGAAAGATATGATTCCAGCCTACTCAATAGATTGCCAGAGAACCCATACCGATCCAGTTTCGCAATGGCGATACGATGATTAATTTTGTCAAACGCAGCGGATAAATCGGTGTAGATCGCGTCGGTTTGAGCTCGCTCAACGAAGCTATCGATGACATATCCCGTGAAACAGATTAAGTTCGTCGCACAGGAACGTTTGGGAAGGAATCCATGTTGCTCCTCCGCGATGACGTTCGATGACAAAACAAAGGTCGAGGCAGCGTCCGTTCTCGTTTGGATTATTATTTATTTGCTCAAGCATGGCAGCGTTATAACCGTCCAGGAGGTCAAGTGCGCAAGAATGGATGGTGAATTGATCCGGATCTGGGTAAAGGAACCCTTTACGAGATGGGACCCAGAATAAACTCGGCAAGTCGAAATCTCCGATTATTACAATCCCATCGCACCGTTTCGCTTTGTCGTGAATTGCTAAAACTGATTGGACGTGAGCATCGATAAGTTGTTTATCGCGAGTTCTATCCGAGTTCTATAAGTGTAAAGTAAAAGCAAAGCCTTGGTGCTACATTCCGATTCGGAACTCGACCTTCTGTTTCTTATACACAGACTTCGCAGCCAACTGGTAAGTGTACAGGACAATTGCGGGGCTAGCACTACGATCCTACTAAAACTAACAGTCTCTCCCGAGCCGAGACTCGAACTTACGTCAACTGGCTTGTTAGGCCAACATCGTACCTCGAGACCAGCTGGGAGGGTTGCCGGTGAAAAGTGAACAGTCCAAATATATAACTTCCGTCCGGTTAACTGAACCGACACCCAGACTTGTTCAAGGTTTTTCCAGGCCGCGTCAAGAATTTTCCAGGGCTTCAAACTGCGACGGACAGCAACAAGTACACCTCCACCAGTCTTTTTTTGGCTATTATCGGGGCCACGAACGCAGCGAAAGCCCTCATATTCAGCACCGAACAGATGAGAAGAAAGAGTACGTTCGTCGAGCCAGGTTTCTGTTAATGCAATGAAGTCGTAGCAACCATCAGAGATAGCGAGCCTATAATCATCAATACTAGAATTCATGCCGCAAACATTTTGGTAGTACAGATGTAAAGCATTGGCGTCGGGATACGCGTTGATCGGTTGAGACGAAGAAGTGTCAAGTACTTACTTTTTCTTTTTTGACTAACGGACCGTTCACCGGTCTAGGGCCGAACGAATTAGAGATGTCCAGCTTCTTCTGTCTTGGGCAGCCGTTCTCCAGTCTCCCCGTACACCAGCAGATCGGGCATCTTCTTCCACTGCGCACATCCACCGCGTACGAGGCCTACCACGGAGTCGACGGCCTCTTCCTGGTTCTCTACTGAAGATAGTTTTGGCGGCTCTCTCTTCAGGCATCCTGGCTACGTGTCCAGCCCACTGAAGCCTGCCCCGCTGTATTACCTTCACTATATCAGCATGTTTTTATACCTGGTACAACTCGTGATTCATTCGTCTGCGCCACACTCCACCTTCCAATTTACAGCCAAGCATCGATCGCAGAACTTTACGCTCAAAAACTCCGAGCACTCGTCGATCAGCTTTCTTCAGCGTCCATGCTTCATGTCCGTAAAGGGCCACCGGGAGTATCAGCGTCCTATACAGCGCTAGTTTTGTGCGAGTTTGCAAACTACGGGACCTTAGCTGGTTACGCAGTCCGTAGAAAGCCCTGTTCGCAGCTGCAACTCGTCATTTCACTTCACGGCTCATATCGTTGTCACATGTCACAAGCGTACCAAGATAAACGAATTCGTCAACCATTTCAAATCGTTCCCCATCTATCTCCACCTCAGCACCAACACCACGGGGACTCCCACGCTCTCTGCCAGCTACCATGTACTTCGTTTTGGCAGAGTTAATGACAAGTCCCAATCTCGCTGCTTCTCTCTTAAAAGGTACGAAAGCCTCCTCCACGGCCTTACGGTTGATACCGATGATATCGACGTCGTCCGCAAAACCAAGAAGCATGTGAGATTTCGTGATGATCGTACCGTTTCTTTCGACGTTTGCTCTTCGTACTGCACCCTCAAGAGCGATGTTAAACAGTAAGTTGGAGAGCGCATCCCCCTGCTTCAGCCCGTCCAACGTTACGAACGCGGCTGATGTCTCGCCAGCTATCAGCACGCACGATTTTGATCCCTCCAGTGTCATACGACTCAGCTTTATTAGTTTCGTAGGGAAACCGTGTTCCAGCATGATCTGCCACAGCTCGTTTCTTTTCACTGAGTCGTATGCCGCCCTGAAGTCCACAAGCAGATGGTGAGTCGATAAGTTGTACTCCCGGAACTTATCGAGGATCTGTCGCAGGGTGAAAATTTGATCCGTCGTTGGAACGCCCTTGTCGAAAATCAGCTTGGTATTCGCCAACAAAGGATTCCGTTAGCGGTCTCAATCTGAAGAACAGGATACGGGAGAGCACTTTATATGCGGAGTTGAGCAACGTTATCCCTCGATAGTTGCAGCAAGCAGGTTGCCGTCCTTGTCATTACACATGACCGGCACAGGGAAACTCCTGCTTCTGACTCTGTTGACAGTTCTATAGAATCTCCGCACGTCGTTTTCAGCATAGCTGTCCTCTGCGCTGGCGAGCACCTGCTCCTCGTACTCGCGCTTCTTCTGACGGTGGGTTCTATTTTCGGCAGCTCTTGCCACCCTGTACCTCTCTCTGTTTTAACGCGTAGCCGCAGTGAGCATGCGGCTCCAGGCACGGTTCTTCTCATCTGTCGCTCTCTGGCACTCAGCATCGAACCAGCCGTTAGGCTGTCTTCCATGCGTCGTACCTACCACCTCTCTCTCAGTCGTTTCGAAGGCGCCGTGAATACTGCTCCACAGCCCATTTATGTCTTCCACTCCTTCCTCCTGCTGTTCTCCGATCCGTTGATCCAGCTCTCTGGCTGGAACCGCTGAATGTTGAAACGCGTCGTCCTCTCTGTGCGAGATTTCAGCACGTTCGACAACCGTGCGCGGATCTTACAAACGACGAGATAATGGTCAGAGTCAATGTTTGGTCCCCGAAAAGACCTAACATCAGTAACATCCGAAAAGTGCCGACCGTCTATCAGTACGTGATCGATCTGGGAGCAGGCTTCTCCATTTGGATGCCTCCAGGTGTGTTTCCGAATATTCAAACGTGGAAAATAGGAGCTACATATGGCCCATTTGGCACACTTGGCTTATACATGACATTAAAGCTCTTGAGTTGCTCTACAAAACACCATATTCAAACATTTTTTCTAGCGACGTTGAGAATAGTTTTGAAGTACTCGTAGTGTATAATAATATTACAAATTTTTAGGAAAATACATCAAATCTAGCAGGAGTTATCGCTGTTTTTAGTATTTGGACGAGCTTTTCAAGGGCCGTTTTACCCCACTTAACCTCAATGGAAAAAACTGAAATTTTGTAAAACTTCCTACCTCAAATAGACAAACAAACGCTGGAAATTTCAGCCCAATCGGAGAACATCAAACAACATGCGGTTGCGCCTCTCACGAACTGGCTCTTGAAATTTTAACACAAGAACTCCTCTAATATATTAATCTCAACACCTATAGTAATCTAATTACTCTTATTTGTCCTATTTACTGTAAAATTTTACAATTTATTTTTTCAAAGTCAAAGTAATTTGGTTTTATGGAGAATGCAGTGGAGTACTCGGAAGTTGGGAACAATGAGAAGAAAGCGATGAGAAGAGCTAAATATGAGCGATGAGCAGAATATAGGTGCTAAGGTGAATATCGGAGAGGTTCCCTTATTCGAGAAACTTCAGAGTCTGAAGTTCAGACTCGTATTTTCTTGTTTCGTTCTTAGGGTACTCCTTTATGAATAAGGGTGGTCAAAAAATCGAAATATTTCGATTTATTTTAATTTGAAAAAATTGCCGTTTTACAATAAATTGAAGGTCTTTGTAACTAACGGGATATATTGCTATTTAGCAATTATGAGAACCCCCAAACAAGCCTCAGGGTCGGCACAGGTTCGCGACTTATTGCCAAGAAAACACTTGTTACTTCTCTTTCACCAAAACTTCCCCCTTTATTCTTAATATCTCCACTTTTGGATTTCTTAATCACCTTACTCCTACCTCGAAACTCGGTGGCGTGCCTTCTTTGAAGCCGGGACTGCGGTCAGCGGTCTGGTGGGTCGCCTGTTGGTAACGGTTGGGCGAGGTTGCCGGGTGCAACCGTAGCAGTAATTTTTGGTGGTGGGTAACAGCGGCTGGTGATGGCGGCAATGCAATGGCGTCTTGGCGGCGTGGTGGTGATGCACGATGGGCGTCGATTCCAGGGTAAAAATACGGGGTCCTGTTGTTTAAGGACGTTTAAGCGTCGAGTAGCAATTGGTCGTGATCGTGAGCGCGATCGAAGGTTTATTCCTACCTGTCGTTTGCTTTGCGTAACGCCTGTTTCTCCTTCTCCAAGCTTCTATTGGTTAATCTTACTTCTTCTTTTTTTCCTAGAACTTCACTTCTCCACTTTTCTATAAAGTAACTTCTTATCTTTTCGGCGGTTGGAATTGGTATGATCAACCCTTCTAGTTGTCCTCGCTCTCACGACCAATAGCCTTATTTTTTTCGCGCCAAGAATATTACACTCTCAAGTTTTTTTTCGCCTTGTTCTCACCACCCATCTGCAGATTAGTTCCATTTTCCGCCCCCTGGTGGTGGGTGGGATGAAGCTGTTTCGTTGCGGCTGCATGCTTCATCAGAGATAGGGTGGGAGGGGTACGTCTGGTAATCAGATCCCACCTGAGTTTTCTTGACATTCAACTGGAATTTATTCTACTCGCACGATGCTCTCACCACTCTTAAATAGAAATTACACCGACAGTCAAACTCTCCCCCAGTTCGGGTAAAAAAAAATTAAAAATTTTAATTTTTTTTCCACACAAAACTACACAACATCACACAAGAAAACTCGTTATACGACGCGTACCTCTGAACCAAATTTTTCCAGAGCCATAGTTGACTAATCACCAATCTCTTTTTTACCACTGTATCTGAACGAAGCCCCTAAGAATATATTGTATTTCAGGATGCCTATGCATCTGCTTATAGAAAATAGCATTTACTTATAACCAACACATAATAAAATAAATATTAACCTATCCTTAAATTTATATTTACAACCTATTCTACATTCCGGAAATAATAAAATAAATTTAGTGAGAGGACTGTACTCTCAACGCCGCACTATGTTACGGTTTGAAATATTTCATACTGCTCGACTTTGTATTGCAATCAATAGAATTCATGGTCACTCAATTATTTAATCTGTGTGGGTGACTTGGATGCGAGTCAGAACTGTCACAATAGTTTCAATGGCACCATGTGGTGATCGGTGCATTTTGTCGAACAAATATTTGGCCAAATGATCTCTCAAATGTTAATTCTTGTGGTAGTTCCATTTCTGTAGATTCAGTTAGAAGTTCATCGAGTGTGGACAGGATGGTTTTGAAGAAGGTGAGTAGAAATGAAATTATATAATTTCACTCTTTTCTGTTCCAGGCTGTGATATTTCATGATGCGACATAGCCAATGATTATGCGGATCCCGTAGTTTTCAGCATAGCCAAAGGATATGTGAGACGACGGCATTTAAATTCTATTGTTTCGTTTCGAGTTGGTTTCTAGTGAACGGTAATTATTTCAAGGTCATGTTCTTCGGTTTCGCCTTTACTCTCTTTCTTAATTTCTCGCCATTGTTATCACCAATCTCTTGCTTTATGCCCTTGAACTACATTTAACAGGGTTATAGGCAAGATGATTCGGTGCATGCATACACTGTGAGTGAGCACTAATTGATTTTTCTTGTACATTTTTCACCTTATCTTTCAACTTTTCTTAAAGTTCTGAATTAAAAAAATTAAACAAAATTTGTTTTCGCTCAAATTTTATCTTCGATCAACCTTCATCATCGCGATTTCCTAGATAAATGTCTTGTAAGATTTCGCAAGTGGGTAGAGAAACCACTTCCTGATATGTATAAAAATTAACGGATTTTGTCTCTTAACCACTTGACTTCTCATTTCTCAAGAACACACCCGACTTTTCCTTATTTCCCTGAACTTCTCTTATAGTTTACTCTCCTTCTTTTCTTCCCCTCTTTTAAACTTCTATCCTTTCAAATCTGATGCCGAAAATACTCCTATATTTTTCCCTTTTAGGTCAGTTAATTCATAGGAACTGGACCCTCTCTTCGCGGTTATGATACACGGAACATACTGAGGACCTAATTTGGCATTGAAGGCCTTGCTTGCAGCTGACTTCCCAAACGTCCGTTTGAATACTCGCTGTCCGATGTTGAATGATGGTGAGTAGCGTTTATGCTGCAAATCGTAGTGCCGTTTTATTTTCTCATTGCACTTTTGCAAGTTTTCCCGTACCAACTCGAATATTTTTTTGCTTGCCCCCCACATTTTCTCCGTTCTTTCTTCTTCGGTAGAATCGGGTTCTTCTTCCAATTCATATTCGGCTCCGCGGGTTACTATATCGTGACCAAAAATGATGCGATGGGGAGTAAATTTCGTCGACGCGTGGATTGTGTTATTAAGTACATATTCAATTTCCGATATTTTGCTATCCCACAGTTTTTGATCGTCATGAACGTATGTGCGGATCATCGCGTTTATCGTTCTATTTAGACGTTCTACCGGGTTTGCTTGGCTATGGTGTCGTGCATTTGCCCAGTGACGAATTTCATATTTTTCCAGCAATTTTCGAAACTCTTTGGACAAGCATGTTGTTGCATTGTCCGTAATGACAATTTGCGGAACACCCAACCTGCGAAACCATTTCTCTTCCACAATGTTGCATAGATTATTAGCGGATATCTTTCGAACCGGAGCAAGCAGGCAGTACTTAGAAAAAAGGTCCAGTATGACCAATAAGTGACCGTTACCGTGCTTGCTTCGGGGAAGCGACTGTATGTAATCTATACACACAATTTGGAAAGGTTTGGTTGCAATTCGTTGGTTACCCATTTCCGGTGTTGTAGCTTTCGTCGAGTGCTTGTTTATTTTGCAGGACTCACATTGCTTGATATACCTCTTCAAATCCGTACTCATTCGTGGCCAATAAAACGTTCTCTTTAGCTTTTCGATGCATTTTTCGAACCCAATGTGCAAATTACCGTCATGCTCTTGCTGCATAATCCTTAACCGAGCTGACTCTGGAACACATTCTTTCCACTCAAACCTATAATCCATTATGTCGGACCGGGTAGCTACAAATTTGTAAATTTTATTATTTTTGATTCGGAAGTCGATGTATTTTTCCGGGTTTTCCTCTACAGCTTTGTACAGGTTTTTGTCTTCTGCTGTCTTCTCCTTCGTCATCTAGCACTTCTATGGATCTGGAAAGTGCATCAGGAACAACGTTGTCCTTTCCTTTCCGATGCCTGATATCCATGTCGTACTGCTGCAGGGTGATACTCCACCGGCTCAGCCGTGACGATGATTTCCATTTGGCCTTCATTATGAAGGTCAGCGCTGATGAGTCAGTTATTAGGGTGAACCTCGTTCCCTTAATATAGCCACGAAATTTTTCAATGCATCTGAGTGCTGCGAGTCCCTCTTTCTCTGCTGCGTGGTAGTTCATTTCGGCTCCTTGAAGCTTTTCTGAATGGTACGCGATTACTCGTTCTTCTCCGTCTTGAATTTGAGTCAAGACGCCAGCAAGGGCTGAGTCACTGGCGTCCGTTTGTACACAGAACGGTAAACCAAAATCCGGATTGGCCATCACGGGAGCTGATATCAGCCTCTCTTTGATGCTTTTAAATGCTTCTTCTGCTCTGTCTGTCCATTGTACTCGTTTGGGTTTGTTTTTCAGTAAGTCAGTTAATGGCGCTGTGAGCTCACTAAATTTATCGATGAACCTACGGTAGTAGTTGACCATACCGAGGAATCGCCTTAGTGATCTCACCGAGCTGGGGGCCTCAAATCCCAAAATCGCCTGCACGCGATCTGGATTAGGCCGCAATCCTTCTCGGGATAGAATGTACCCGAGGTACGGTAGCTCGTGACGACAGAAGCTTGATTTTTCTACGTTAATGTACAAATTTGCCTTTTTCAAACGGTTTGCCAGTTCTTTTAATTTTGCTATGTGTTCATCGAACGAGTTACTCGCTACAACGATGTCATCCAGGTAAACAAATATAAATGTTTCTAAGGCACCATAGCCCAGAACTTTGTCCATAAGCTTACTCAGAGTCGCCGGACTGTTTACAATTCCAAAAGGGAGACGAGTAAACTGAAACAGGCCTTTCCCTGGAATTGAAAACACTGTATACTTTCTCGATTCTTGATTGAGCGGAATGTGTAAAAACGCTTGCGACAAATCAATGGTCGATAGATATTTGAAATGTCCTAAGTGGCTCAAAATTCTATTCTGGTGCGGTAACGGATATGCATCTCTTCTTGTTCGCTCGTTCAATTTCCTGGCATCCAAACAGAGCCGTACTTGGTCACTGTCCCTCTATTTTACAGGTACAATTGGCAGAGCCCAATCAGAGTCCGAAGCCTCTATCACACCATCACTCAACATGTTCTCCACTGCTAAGTGTGTTTTCCTCTGGATTTCCGGACTCCACGGATACGGATTTTTCCGCACCGGTTCGGCTTCCTTAAACTCGCTTTTGATTTCTATTTTATGCTCTATCAGACTCGTCTTCCCAAACATTCCCGGTCTCGCTACTAGAAACATATTTTCTACCTCCTCTAGTTGTCGTTTTTGTGCGTTGCTTAGTTCTAAATTCTCTTGATCATTTTCGCTGTCGTCAGCAATCGCTTCGATGTATCTCACAGTGGGTCGTATTCCAAATTTCTGCCAGAAATCAAAGCCTAGAATGCATCTGCGGCTTAGATTCGGAGCAACTAAAACTGGAAGTATCTTCGTTTGACTGTTGAAAGAAATTGGTATCTCTGTGTAACCTAGCACTTCTAACCTTTGTCCGGCGGCTGTTCTCAGGTTAATATTAGAGGGTTTTAATTTGAGGTTTAGTTTTTTTATCAATTCGCTGCTTCCTACTCCGATAACTGTTTTTGCAGCGCCACTACCTAGTAGTCCGATTACCGGGATGCCCATCATATCTACTTTTGCAAAAGGTCTAGGATCTCCATTTAGGTTTATAAATACTGTTGAGATTTCTCCATCAATGGGAAATTTCTCCTCCACCCCGTTTCTGTGAGGTCTTGTTGTGTGCATAAAACTGTCTTGCCTCACTGAGCAGTCTTGTAGATGTTTTTTGACTGACAGTAGGGACAATCGGGTACTGGAAAACCTGGGAAACCACACTGTTCGCAGAAAATGTTCCGTGGCTTATTACACTCTCTAAAGCCATGCCCTTGTTCGTGGCAATTGAAGCATACCTTTCCGTACAGGTACATATGCTTTGACTATGCGGTACAATGCGCTTGTTCCGCTCGGGCCTGCCACGGGACTTTTATTTCTTTGTTGGTTGTTGTGTCCAGGTTCCTTTTTTTCATATCTCTGTTCGCTCTCCGTTGGCTTTTGCTCGTAGTTTTGTTGCTTCTGTTTCCAACTATCTGTTTGGTAATTTCTGGAAAAATTGGATGTGTATTTTGCTGACGATTTTGTTCTTGTCGACCTTGATTACGGAATTGTGAATTTTTCCTTGTGTACGGTTGACGCTGGTTTTCAACCACCTCAACCTGCAACGTTCTTGTAGGGTATTTAGTCTCTCTGCGTTGGTATAAATGTCAATTAATAGAATCGAAACGTTTTCCGAATTCCTTCATTTTAGGTATGGTTGAAACATTGGCAGCAAGCATCGCTACCCTACAATCGTCGCGAGTGTTACGAAAAAGGACATCAAATTTCCGTTTCTCATCCCAAGGACATGATAAGCTGCGAAAGATCCGGACCATGTCTAAGTAGTAGTCCTGGAATTTTTCTCTGGCACCCCGCTTCCGGTTATTCGCACGCTGTTCGTAGAAGTAATCGATATCCACCGGTAAGAACTCGTTCTTTAGCTCTTGTGTTAAATTCTTCCAATTTCGCAATTCATTTTCGCCGTTTGCTTCCATTAACCATGATCTTGCTTTGTGTGTGAACAGATGGTGTGCAAATTGAAATAATTCTTCCTCTGAAAATCCTTCTGAGCGTCGGTTGAATTCTTACTTACTTTTAAGGCGACAGACCGATTATCGATCCAGTGTCGAATCCAGAATACGTCGCCATGTCCCTCGGTCTTGGGCTGCTATCCTCCAATCGCCCCTAACACCTATTTCGCGTGCATCCTCGTCGACAGCACACATCCAACGAGTGCGGGGTCTACCTAAAAGTTGACGACCTCTATCGGGATTCCTGCTAAATATAGCCTTCGCTTGACGCTCATCCGGCATTCTCGCTACATGCCCAGCCCACTGAAGCCTGCCGTGTTTTATCCGCTTGACTATATCCGCCGATTTGTATGCCTGGTACACTTCATGGTTCATGCGTCTGCGCCAAACACCATTTTCTAGTTTGCCGCCAAGGATTGAACGCAAAATCCTACGCTCAAAAACACCAAGAGCTCGCCGATCAGCCTCTTTCAGCGTCCATGATTCATGGCCGTAGAGAGCCACCGGAAGAATCAGTGTTTTATAGAGTGCAAGTTTAGTACGGATTTGCAGACTGCGGGACCTTATGTGACGTCACACCCTGCGAAGAACCCAATGCTCCGTCACGAGCCTTATAATTAAAGTTTAATTTTGTTCCTAGGAGGGCATAGCCTTCTGCTATGCTTTAGTCAGGCGAAACATTTGGTTCCCTTGACAGAGGACCGCGAACGTCTCTGTCAACACTCTATGTATCAACAGATTATGCCACAGGTGGCAAAGAACTTCGCGCAGCCTTCTGCTGTGCTACAGGCAAACAAACTCGAATAAAATAAACAAGTTTTGTGTTATAAACAAAACAGAAGTCGCCGGTTCAACGGTGTTGATGCTCTCGCATGCGTTCTATCGTACATGCGGTACTAGATTATAGGTTAAGAGATTAGTAAGGTAAACAGAGAGTGGAGAAAGTCTCTCTCTCTGAGTTACCGGTAGGGTATATTTAAGTAATGATGTACGAAAATAAAGTCAGTTAGTCCACCGTTATCTTGTGTATTAATTCCGCGCCAAAGGCGCGTACAGGGATATCTAGTAGAAGAATTCCCTGGTAGGTTATAACCTACACATCTGGTGACAGCGCGTGGTCTTTTCTGCGCCATTGAATCTTTTCTTTAATCGGACGTATCTCGGAAGTCAGACGCGGTCGTAAACTCGGTCGTAGTAATCACGCTAAGGGAGCAAAAAGAAAAAGTAGTGGTTTAAATATCTGTGGTTCAGTGAAAAATGAAATAGTTTTTCGGAGTTTTAATCCAAGTAGTGCTCGCGGAGGAAAAAGAGTGTGTTATTTAAAGAAAAAAAAAAGGAAAAAAAAAGAGAACTGAAGAAAAAGTACTTAACGATTTATCGAGGTCAGCAGCTTGGAAAGTAGTGCTGCTAGTGAAAGAGAAAAAAAAAGAAAGAGAAACGAAAATCGAGAAAAGACGTTGACAAAAAGTGTTCTCTTTTCTCGCTTTTTGCATGGAAGTGAACTGAGTTGGTGGCAAACCCAAGCGAGTGACATTCGTATGCGGGGAAAAGGTGCTGTGTTTTGCTGCTGAAGACGACTTGTAAAGTGCGATCGTTTTTTTCATGTAAGTGTCAGTTTCGACGTTGGCAGATATTCGATATAGTGAATTGTCGTATTAAGAAGGTGCCGAAGTTACGTAGTGGAAATTGAAGTCAACAACGATGACCGGCCCTGTGTCAAGGATACATTTCCTTTTTTATTATGCGGCATATTGCAAAAGCAGAATAGGTGTTAGACGGTTATGACCATAAATGTCAAGATTAAAAGAGCTTAAGGATTATGTCTACCAGGAGTACCATAATCTGAGCAATAACATAAACAGGCCGAGAACGCGGGCGGCAGTCGCTAATAGAAGAAAATTATTAAGCGACGCCTTAAACGACTTTTCGGAAATTTTAAAAGAGTATGAAAATTCGAATTTAACGCCAGAACATTGGAATAGATTAACAGATCAGTACACACTCGTTCAATCGAAAGTGTGTCTGGCATTGAAAATCTTAAATAACTCGGCGATTGTTCCTGAGCCAAACAGAAATAGAAGATTATCAGAAAATTGTCTTGAGTTTGAGACATCAGATCTTGCAGAAGATCAGTCGGCGAACTTAGAGCGATCGGTGATTTTTGAAGATCCCCCGCTTTCATCGACCCTTGTAGAAACTCAGAAATCAAGGGATGAGAAGCACACAGTGAATTAACATCTATTGAATTTTTTTTTTTTTTTTTTTTTTAAGAACAAAAAATTACCAAATATAAAACCATTTAGGAGCTATTGACGATAGAAGAGAACGACGGAGAGATACAAATGACCTTGGAGACTACATTAGGCGAACTACAATCGTAACAATTCTTCAGTGGTTCGTAATAATAACGATTTACAGGTTATCACATCTACTTGGGTCGAGAGGCCAAAACAATCAATTCGCGCCGCTGCTGCGCGGTTGATTTTATTTCTGAAACGGCAAGCAATAAAACTCTCGGCACGACAAGTGCACGCAAGCGATTTTCGTTCATTTGCCCAACAAAATAATTAAAGTGGCAGAGCGGGAAGCAAACGGGCGGTAACACCGCTAGCAAATCGAATTTAAGAACGCAAACAGATACTCGCAGAGCTGCGCACATGGAAATCACCTTAATTATTCTAAGAGAGAATTTTAGCACACGGGTGGCTACGTTATCGTTAGCAAATATAAAAAGGGTAAAGTCGCATTTCATTAATGTCCAATAAAGAGCGTGAGAGCGGTAACTACGAATTGCGCGCTCACACGTTGCATACAAAAGTTAGTCAGTTGTACTAATTGTCGGGTACGCTGTCTCTGTTTATGAATTTTGCAGTGTTATTGCGATCAGCTGTGCCAGCCACGGCCAAGGTCGTATTTTGTAAGCATCAATTTTAATGGCCAATGGTAAGAACGTTTTGCTACCATACATGGCTTACCAGTAGCGGTGAATTGCTAAGAGGGTAAAAAAAATGGATACATCTATAAGCGCAACGCGCGCAGCGATGGTGACATATCCACCGGAAGAGTAAATAGTAACTGACGGCAGAGATATATAATGTTGGAAGTTTACGTTAAAATATTATTTCATGAATAAGGAATGGCACCTTACGCCATCTAATGTAACCATTAACAATCTTTGATTAATTTAATTACACTAAATAGAAATGATTTTTTTTAAATAATCATTTAATTACTATGAAAACCTAAAGTTATTTATTTAATTAATGAAGATAAACGTTGAACCGTTGACACTAAATGGTTCGAAACTTGGTGTTCAGATTTTTTGATGGCGCGACGAAGAAATTAGAGTCGGTCACGCTACGTTATCACATCTGGTCAACAGAATCGTTAGTGACACCTAGAAAAAAAAGAAGAAGGCTACATAAGCCTTATATAGTCTTATAGTATTTAGTCCGCAGTACCTTTTATTGTTTTTATGAAATATAGATAAAATTTTATATTTATAATGGAGTACACGTTCCCAAAAGCAGATGCCATGCAGGGCATCCCAGAATTTGATGGATCGCTAGACGAACTAGAAGCGTTCGTTTATCATATCGAGCATTTTGCTCGGGAGATACCAGAAGGAGTATCACACGCTCCACTGGTTTACATTGTTCTATTAAAACTAAAAGGCAGAGCTGCTGCCGCAATACATCGAATTAACGCAAATGCTTGGCCACAGGTTAAGCAGAATTTAGTAAAGGAATTTGGGGATATTATACGCATCGAGGCAGTTATAAATCAAGTAGAAACATTGAAACAGGAAGCGAATGAGACCTTTCCTGATTATAAAAAGAGGATATTGAAAATTAAGAAGCAAATCGACTCCTACGAAACTAATTGTACGAAGTCATGCATGATAGTTAGTCTTCGATTACACTTTATGGCGGGTTTGTGTGACACCGCATTGAAAGAAGCTGCTCAAGGTAAACGAGCATTGAAGTTAGAAGAGCTGCTGGATGACTTAGAGGATTACTACCATGAGCGTAATCACATTCTGGAAATAGAACATAGAATACAGGGCCTAGAATTGGTCGAAAGACAGCGCGATGCGCTTAGACAATTTAATAGTAGCAGAAATATTTTTACAATAAATCACAAAGACGCTGATTATAGCAACAGCCGTCTTGGAAGAAATGAATATTATAATTACAAAAATAGAGATAGAATAATTTACAAGCAAAACAATTATAACAATATATGTGGATCTAGCGACGGTAATCGATCCAAATACAATTATCGCACAGCGCGATCATACCGACGGAGCCAAGGGAACTACGCCCATGGTTGGAAATATAATTATTATGGTCAAAATGGACCAACTGATAGGAGGTACAGGAATTCGTACACCCGGATGCCTCAGAAAATGCTTATGGTAGCCAACATTAATGAAAGAAGTAATAATTCGCAAAAAGAAGGTATTTTGGATCCTGTTGCACAGGAATATTTTAACGAGGATTTAGCAGAAATTTGCGAAGATGTTGACTGGCGGAGATGTACCGATGAGCCCAGCAATATAGAAATAGCCGATTGGAGGACCGCATGCAATCACATAAGAGACAACAGTGCTTGTGTGGCTAAGCGAGTATATTACGATGTCAGAGGGCACTTAATGTTAACCCTACTGGCTAAGCAGAATGTCAAATTTACGTTGAACCTGATCTTAGATACAGGTGCATGTGCGAATATAATTAATGCACGCATTGTGAATCTTTTGAATGTACCGGTAAATACACAGGATGTAACCACTTTTGGAGGTATCGGCCAAGACATTGTGCGAACCTCAGGTACAATTATGTTGGATTTAATAGTCGGAGACTTTTTGATCCCGACGCAATTTCATATATTAGAAAATTTGCCAAGCGACGGATTAATCGGAGCAGAATTCTTAAAGAAGCATCCGCTTCAAATAGGAAATAATTTTGATTACATAGTGTTCAAAAAACACGGAAACAGAAGTCCGGACGACTTGAGTCCGTGGAGTATGCCCAAAGACGAAGTCCTTAGTCGACATGTTTATGTGGCAGCCAGAAATAGAGTTATGGTGCAGAACGAGTTGCGAGATACTAGCAACACAGCCCGCAATGAGGCTGACGTAGACAAAAACGAAATAAATAGAGAGCACCAAACATATCGAAATGAAGAGCCGAAGAACAATTTTCTTGACTCGAAGAATACTATAATGACCGAGTTAGATCTTAACTCTAGGCTAGATTATGACCTATTAGAACATAAACTAACACCAGAGTCAAAAGGAAATGCAAGAATTGAAAAACTACGGCAAGTGCTGAATTTGGCGCACTTGCCTGATAGAGAATTCAGGAAAGTGAAGAATATAGTTGAAAGCTATGCAGATATTTTCTTTTTCGAAGGCGACAGGTTAACCACTACTGACGCCGCCGTACACACGATAGAAACTTCATCGGAGGTGCCTATCAATAAGCGGCAATATTGATTTCCGGAGGCCATGAAACGGCACATTAATAAGGAAATCGATGAAATGAGGGCGCAGGGTATTATTAGACCCAGCACTAGTCCCTGGAATGCACCGGTGTTATGTGTACCAAAGAAACCGGATGCTGACGGAAATAAAAGATACAGAATTGTGGTAGACTTTAGATCATTGAACGAAGTTACCAAGCCGTTTGTATACCCAATACCTCTTATAAATGAGATATTGGATAATGTTGGAGGAGCAAAATATTTCTCCTCAATTGATTTAAAATCGGGGTTCTATCAAGTCCCGATAGACCGCCGAGATGCGGCTAAGACGGCGTTTTCCGCTCCCAAAGGCCACTTCGAATTTACACGGATGCCGATGGGGCTAAAGAACAGCCCCTCAACATTCCAAAAACTTATGAATACTGTTCTCTTTGAGATAGGGGACGTGAAAGCTTTTGTCTACCTCGATGACATTATAGTTTTCGGTGACACTATCACCGACCATAATGATAACTTGCGAAAAGTATTACAAGCTTTGCGCAAACATAACTTAAAAATAGAACCATCAAAGTGTCAGTTTTTGAAAAAGGAACTGGAATATTTGGGTCATGTCGTTAATGAAGAAGGCATAAAACCCACCAATGCAAATATTGAGGCCATTCAAAGCCTTAGGCCACCCACAAACGTAAAAGGTATAAGGTCATTTCTGGGAACAGTAAATTTTTACGGGAAGTTTATCCCCAACATCGCGGAAAAGCGCAAGCCGCTGAATGATTTGTTGAAGAAAGACGCTAAATTTGTGTGGGGAAAAGAATGTCAGGAAGCGTTCGAATTCCTTAGAAACGCGCTGATTACAGAGCCAGTTTTAGTCCGGCCAGATTATCAAGACACTTTCGTTATTACGACAGACGCTAGCAATTATGCTATTGGAGCCGTCCTGTCGAATGAAAAATCCATGCACCGGCCGATCGCGTTCGCGAGTCGTGCACTTGTAGGTGCAGAGACCAGATATCATATCATAGAAAAGGAACTATTGGCTATTGTATGGGCCATAGAATACTTCAAACATTACATTTTTGGTCAAAGGTTTATCGTTTACACAGACCACAGACCACTTATAGCGATTTGGAGGCTCAAAGAGACATCTCCAACGCTGACAAGATTGAGACTAAAGTTGCAGGGTTTGGAATGCAGCATCAGGTATAAACAGGGTAGCGAAAATATAGTCGCCGATTTTTTGTCACGTTAATCAGATGGGACGTGTCAGGGGCAGGAAAGTTCACCCCACAGGCAGATAGCCATGATTACGCGCCAGGAGAAACGCCTGCTAGAGCAGCAGAAGAACGCTTCGGATGATTTGAACGGCACAATACAAGATTTGAGTGCCATAGACATTGCGGACATCGCTGAGGACGAGGATGAGCAACAACTCGTCAACATTTCATATGATGACTTTTCACAGGCATTATCAAATGACCTGATACCAAGTGAGACGGTGGAAGTCTCGAAGAGAATATTGGACGAGAGGAATATCGAAGCTCGTCTTGTCATTTTGAACAGTCGGACGGCGTACAGAGAACTTAAGACACTGTATCAGCTGTCACAAGGACTGAAAGACTACGTAGAGGATGGTGTACTCAAATTTAAAGACAAGAAGGTAGGCGGTTTCATAGTAGACGACAGCGAAAGTTCATTAATCGATTGCCGGAAATTTTTTTCACAATTTTTAGATAGCTTCAATAAGAGCCCCACGGCAGTAAAGGCAGCCGGGGTCATTCACCTAATATCATTCAGAAAAATCAAGCAACAGGAAGTTCTGCAAATGATTCAGTTCCTAGCGGGTAAGCTAGAAAAACAAATAGTATTATATAATGCTAATAGCGAGCGTACAGTAATTGCGCCAGATCAAGTGGAAACAATTTTAAAGGAATTTCACGATGCACCCTTAGGAGGGCACGTAGGAGCGCGACGAATGCGCCAAAGAATTGGCACACTTTTTACGTGGGCTACGATGAAACGGGATATCGAGAACTACGTTCGGCAGTGTGATTCCTGCCAAAAGAACAAAATTGGAAGATCAAACAAGATACCGATGCAGATCACCACAACCGCATCGGAGCCATTTGAGAAATTATACATGGATATAGTAGTATTACCCGAATCCGACTTAGGAAATCGTTATGGTCTGGTCATGCAGGACGACCTAACTAGATATTTAACTGTCGCACCTATGGAAAACCAAGAAAGCCAGACGGTAGCGAGGACTTTTGTAGAGAATTATATTTGCAAATTTGGCGTACCGTTGGAGTTAGTTACAGATAACGGTGCGAATTTTGTAAGCACACTCATGAAAGATGTGTGCAAAATTTTGAAAATTAAGAAAATAACGACGAGTCCGTACCACCCACAAGCAAATTTGGTGGAAAGATCTAATCGGGAGTTAAAAACTTACCTAAGGCAATTTATTGGCGGAAAACCGCACACGTGGGATAACTTACTCCCATTTTTTACGTTTCAGTATAATACTTCAGTAAACTCATCAACGGGGTACACCCCTTTCGAATTGTTGTATGGACGTACAGCACGCATCCCCACCTCCATTTACAAGCGGAATGGAGTGGACAATTTGACATATGAAACATATACACAAGAGATGAAAAAAATATTTTTTGACCTCCACGCGAACGCACAAGCCAACCTGAAAAGGAGTAAAGAGAACCGCAAACAAATTTACGACAGATCATCTAATGATTACAAACCCATGTGGGGTGAACAAGTATTAGTGAAGGCCGTAGCGACTGGTGCAGGCCAAAAGCTTCAGAACATATGGAGAGGACCATATGAAGTAGTGGACATTCCAAGCGAAATGACCACAGTAATTAGAAACGGAAATCGTTTAGAAAAAGTTCATAATAACCGGCTTAAGCGTTATTATGACTGAATATATGAACTTAAACTATGCTTTCAAGGTTAACGGACAGAATATATTTAATGAAATACGATATTGGAGGGCATGAGTTATAATAGCAAGCACCTAAAACTGTATGAAAAAGTAAGGTGGAAGTAAAATATAGGCGTGAAAAAATACGAAAAGTCGCCGAGAAAGATGAATGATTTTATTGAAGAAGCAGATCCAAACGAAAAAAATATACTGAAGTTAAGGCGTGAAGAAATAGGAAAAGTCGCCGAAAATATCAAGAGCCTTTCAATGACAGGAATCAAAAGGCGTAACAAGGTTTAAAAAAGGAAATGACGTGAAAAAATACGAAAAGTCGCCGATAGAGATATACAGCCTTGGAGGATACCGGTCAAATGGCATAACACAATTGAAAAAATTAAAATACGAATGGAGGCGTGAGGGACGAGTAACCCAGCCGATAACAGTTAAATAAATAGAAAACTTGAGGAATTTGAATGACTAGAATGACCTGGAAGGTGGTGATGGAAAATTAAAGAGTTAATAGAAATTGAAACAGCATTTGTTTGTTTTTTGTAAAATGCAAATGTAAACATGGGAAAATTATATAATGAACAAAGACCTCATGAAGACGAGATTTGATTAATGGCTGATGGCCCAATGAGAAAAGAAAACCGATTAATGAAGTATTGGATTTTTTTTTTCTTTTTTGAAAGGGAGAAAACTTAAATGACGGAAAACAATAGAACTAGGAGAGACTTTGGACAAGAAGGCTAAACCTACCGGACAAGGAGACTGCTGACTTTAAGAGATTCAGACTATTCTAATTTTAGTTAAGGACGAGCGAATGTAGACAACGGGGTGGTTACCCAAAATGATTGCCGGGAGTGCAAATTGAGTGAGAGAAAAACAAGGGAATAACCGGCCCAGGATGATTGAGTGTGCGAGTTTTCGTTTATTTCCTAACCTTCTTATCTTTCAGGAATCTCTAAAGCGGGCGGTCGCACCTTCGGACGGAAGGGGGAGAGGTACTATGCAGGCAACTGCATACTAAGGTGAAGTGTAAGTAAAGTAAGTATGACAGTATGACAGTAGCAAGAGACGAATCGAAACTAAATAATTACAGATTCAAAAAGAGATGCAAAAAATTAAAGAATAAAGCAGATGAGAAAGTGACGGGTCATCTTAGGTGCAAATAGAAGATGATATGAGGTGTTAAGAACACGCCAGTTATTAGATGAACATTGTAAACGAAGACAGAAGAAAACGCTAAATATTTAATCAACGCGGTTTGTACAATGAAAAGATTTATTTATGAATCAGACAGGAAATACTTGACAAAGGACAAGAAAAGATTGAACCAATGCGGTTTGTTCGATGAAAACATGATGAAACAAAAACAGAGAGATGAAAAAATAATACATTGTGCGGAAACAGATTTATTTTATTGAAAACTGTTATTAGAAGAAGGAGGAAAATATTTGGAAAGAACGCAAAATGAAGAAAATATGTAACCAAAGCAAAGCTACTTGATAAAATTGAAGAAAGTTATTTGAAGAACATAAGCACATTTGATGAGAAAAAAGCTAATAATGAGCCACAAGACAAGTTAAACTGATATTTTAACGCGGAATAAAGAATAAGAAAGCCTAATACAGATAAATGGAATTGATACGTGACGCAATGATTTGTAATGTCAAACAAAAAAAAAACATCGAATACCAAAGTTAGAGAATGTATGATAAAAAAAAAAGTAAACAATGCACATTTGAAATGTTATGTTTGTAAAATTGAATACTAATAGAGATGAACAACTTAGTAGGGGAAGAGAAACCAGATTATGTCATCCGAAAAGAAGAATAATACGGGCCTAGATTGTAAGCAGAAGCGTAGGGTAGAAAATAGAATGTAAGAAGCCCGTACGCGAGTGAACAGTAGTTTTAAACAGCAAGTGGAAAAAGTAACGAAACCAAAAAAGAATTGATAAAATAATGGCAAAAAAATAATGCACCACTTGCTAAGTAGGGCAACTAGCATCTAAGAATTGACAACGAGACGAGTTCCTGATCATCGAAGACGACCGAGGTGATTACAACGGATGTCGAGATGGGGCATACCATGATGCCCAGTACAGCGCGAAAAGGAAAGCAGACGGTTGCGAGGGGAGTTGAACGGCGGGTGTCTATGGTCGAGATGGAGGTAAAGCCAACGATATTACCAAGAGGAGACGAGCAGTACCCAGTTTTTGACCCCTGAAGAGGCCAGATGTGCAACAGAACTCAATCAAAGCGGCTCATGGTCGAGCCTGAATCGAGACTTCAGCGCAAAGACGAATACATCAAACTATACAAAGAAGGGAGTAATAATTTGCTCCAAATATATATTACTCATAGAGAGTTATTGACTTCTACAAATAAGGATTCGAGGTCAAAGCCAAACAAGCAAAATGACGCTATAAAATTTTGCTCGTGTTTAATCAACTATGTTCTTCCGCACTACGATTTGAAAGTGTGCGCACATATGTTGGCGGAAAATTGGACACCCCGCGCAGACAGTTAAAGATGATAAACCAAATGACTGCATTATGCAACAGAGCCGGTGGCAATCGCTAATCATTTCGCCACACGGCGCGTAACAATACTATAAGCCAAATAAAAATACAGCCGATCTATGTCAAAGGGACACGGCTAACCCAACATTGAGGTTCAACAACAAACTCTGAACAGTCGTAAAACAGCCAGATGTACTGCAGCCTTAATTAAAGTGCAATGGTAACCTTGGAACTATTGTAAATAACTCGATGAAGCCTTAAGGATGAGTTCGCGAGGATGACATCACAAACAACCGATGAGAACCTCTACTGCCAGACGCACCTTTCCGTTTCAAACCCCCTGTAACCCGTCGCTTGAATCCGACAGCCAAGCAGCGGATATCTACAAGGCGCAGCGCACCAGGCGAGCGAACACTTGTCAATTTGTTATGAAGAAAATCCATGTCTGAAAACGTTAATTTATGTAGAAATGATATGTATCACTATTGTAATTAATTGAATTTTACGTGCAAAGGAAAGAAGGAATATCATGAAAACGAATATGTATATAGTTGCATAAAAACTAGAATAATTGTAATAGAAAAATAATTGCAATAAAAAAAAAAAAGAGAAAAACACACCTATCGGCCATCAGAACAGACCGTGTGTCCATTGTCTCTTCTAGATAATGGCCAACTAGGCGGGGTGGCAGATGTGACGTCACACCCTGCGAAGAACCCAATGCTCCGTCACGAGCCTTATAATTAAAGTTTAATTTTGTTCCTAGGAGGGCATAGCCTTCTGCTATGCTTTAGTCAGGCGAAACATTTGGTTCCCTTGACAGAGGACCGCGAACGTCTCTGTCAACACTCTATGTATCAACAGATTATGCCACAGGTGGCAAAGAACTTCGCGCAGCCTTCTGCTGTGCTACAGGCAAACAAACTCGAATAAAATAAACAAGTTTTGTGTTATAAACAAAACAGAAGTCGCCGGTTCAACGGTGTTGATGCTCTCGCATGCGTTCTATCGTACATGCGGTACTAGATTATAGGTTAAGAGATTAGTAAGGTAAACAGAGAGTGGAGAAAGTCTCTCTCTCTGAGTTACCGGTAGGGTATATTTAAGTAGTGATGTACGAAAATAAAGTCAGTTAGTCCACCGTTATCTTGTGTATTAATTCCGCGCCAAAGGCGCGTACAGGGATATCTAGTAGAAGAATTCCCTGGTAGGTTATAACCTACACACTTAGCTGGTTACGTAGTCCGTAAAAGGCCCTGTTTGCGGCTGCTATCCGCCTCTTTATCTCACGGCTAACCTCGTTGTCACATGTCACTAATGTTCCCAGGTAAATAAATTCGTCGACTACTTCAAATGTTTCCCCATCTAGCACCACCGCAGCACCAACATCCGACGGACTACCACGCACTCTGTCAGCCACCATGTATTTCGTTTTGGCAGAGTTTATGACGAGCCCTAATCTCGCAGCTTCCCTCCTGAGAGGTCCGAAGGCCTCTTCCACAGCTCTACGGTTGATACCAATGATGTCGATATCGTCCGCAAAACCGAGAAGCATGTGCGACTTCGTAATGATGGTGCCGCTTCTCTGCACACCAGCCCTCCGTATAGCACCTTCCAATGCGATGTTGAACAATAAGTTCGACAGCCCGTCGCCCTGCTTCAAACCATCTAACGTCACGAACGAGTTCGATATCTCACCGGCTATCCTGACGCTTGATGTAGAACCTTCCAGGGTGGCACGAATCAGCCTAATCAGCTTTGTTGGGAAGCCATGTTCAATCATAATCTGCCATAACTCGTTTCTCTTGACTGAATCGTACGCTGCCCTGAAGTCTATGAACAGATGGTGCGTCTGCAAGTTGTATTCTCGAAATTTATCGAGGATTTGTCGCAAGGTAAACATTTGGTCCGTCGTGGAGCGTCCCCCTTGAAAACCGCATTGGTACTCGCCAACAAAGGTCTCCTGCAACGGCCTCAGTCTGTGGAACAGGATGCGGGAGAGAATTTTGTACACGGTATTGAGGAGAGTTATGCCCCGATAATTGCTACAGTCCAGGCGATGGCCTTTTTGTAGATCGGGCATATGAGACCCTCCAACCAGTCCGAGGGCAATTCTTCATCAGACCACACTCTTAGCATGATCCGATGGATGGCACGATACAGCTGTTCGCTTCCGACTTTGAAGAGTTCGGCGGGAATGCCGTCCTTCCCGGCTGCCTTGCAGTTTCTCAGCTCTTTCACTGCTTTTTTCACCTCGTCCATGGATGGTGGATCCACAGCTTGACCATCATTCTTAATAGTCATCCTGATCCTTTCGACTCCACTGTTTCCCTCACCGTTCAACAGCACACTGAAGTGTTCCTTTCAACACACTTATCTGTTTTATTGGCTCTTATCGGTGAAAATTAAATTAACAGCTTTATTTCGCGTAACGCGTTTCGGTCTACTATTCTTCGACCATCATCAGACGCCTGAAAATATTTATTATTCTCTATTACAGTTTTTCTTTTATAAAACAATTACACATTTAACACTTACAAATGGCTGTGTGCAACCTATCGGTCTTGTCTGACTAACAATACTAACATAAATTTCCCTGCTCAACTCCCTATGTCGCCCACTTCGTCATCGGTAGCATTCGTTCGTGTTCGCGTTTTCGGCTCTCTCCTTAACCGAGCCAATAGTCCGTTGTAGGTGGTGTTGAAATTTCCACACTCACGCTGTAGGTTAACCGTTCGCATTTCACCTTCCTTCTTGATGTGGAATACCTCCGCAATCATCCTGGTTGCCGGGTCATCTATGCGTCCTAGAATTGTGGTGTTGTCGAAATCGAACACATGTCCTTCTTCTATTGTGTGTGTGGCTAGTCCAGATTTCGGGTTTTTATTCCTACAGTCGTTCTTGTGTTACGCTATCCTCACCTCCAGCATGCGTTTCGTCTCACCGATGTACGTTTTACCGTCGTTCGTTCCACATGATATGGAGTACACCACGTTCTTCTGTTTGCCTGGTGGTATTTGATCTTTCATTTTGCTAAAGATTTTATGTTTTTGATCTTGTTTTGCGGTCGTGAGGCTAGAGTCATATCATGACGTAGCAATATTTTCCTAATTTTCTCGCTTAGACACGGTATGTAGGGGGCTGATATGTATTTTGGTGGCTGTGTTGTTCTGTTTTGAGTTTCCAATGTGTTATAGTGTTTGTGTATTCTGTCCTTTATTTACTCTATCGGTAAACCATGATGGACAGTTATTTTTCCTCAAAATCTCACTTGCATGATTGAGAGCCTCCCTTCGTTTTCCCCCACAAGACAATTTTATAGCCCGATTAAAAAGTGCGATCGCCGTGTTATGTTTGTGTTGGAAGGGGCTCTTGGACGTATAATCTAGATACCGTCCAATTTGCTGTTTGGGTAGCCATGCTGTCATGATTTGATTGTTTTTGCGCTCTAGTGTCATGTCAAGGAATTTAATTTTACCCCCTACCTCCATTTCCACCGTGAACTGCAAACGATCGTGAAAACTGTTGAACGTGTCTACGATCATCTGAATGTGTTCAACACCTGCCACACACATGCAATCGTCTACGTACCGCTTATACAATTTCATTTGTATTTGATTGGCCTACAGTTTCCTTATGCACTCCTGCTCCAGTTTTTCCATGACTACGTTGGCAATCACTGGTGATAACGGCGAGCCCATGGGTACACCGAAGGTCTGTCCATACATGGTTCCCTGATACACGAAGAAGGTTGACTCAAGCACTACTTTCACTGCTTCGACGAAGCTCTCCTTGTCGATCTTCGTATGGTGTTCCACTTCTCCCCATCTTTCCTCCAAGCATCCCAATGCGTAGTCCACTGGTACGGTACGTTGGTATATAGGGAGACCACGTCCAATGAAAACAGCACTTCTCCTTCACTCGTCTGGACTCCTGTTATCTCCTCGGCAAACTCAAAACTATTACGGACGTGGTAATCCGTTTTTCCTACCACCTTGGCAATTATTCCGGCAAGATACCTGGCAATGTTATATGTCGCCGATCCAATCGTGGACGTCTCCGGCCGGAGGGGTCGGTTGTCCTTATGTATTTTCGATAATCCGTAAATGCGTGGTGGATTGCAACTGGATTCCTTCATGCTCTTTTGTGTCCGGAAATCGATGTTTCCTTTGTTGTGCCATCCGTCGATGAAGCTATTGATTTTTTTGATGATTTTGTTGGTTGGATTTTTTGTAAGTTTTCTATACGTGTTCTCGTCCGCGAGCAGGTTAACCATTTTTTGTGGTACTCATCAGCCTCCATAATTACTGTTTGGCTACCTTTGTCAGCTTTCGTGATGACCAGGTTCGGGTTTGCCTTTAAAACTTCTCACTTTTGATAACCTCTTTTTCGATCCATTCTCCCGGAGGGTAGTGGGGCTGATGGCGGTAATTAATGTGATTGATCATAGCGTTGGAAACCTCCGACCTGATCTCGTCTGCATTTGCGAACAATCGAATAAAGTTTCGCTTGAACTGCAGAAGATGCAAGATCATACCGCCTTGTCTTCGGTTCAAAAACGACATAAAAATGGATAATGGTATTTCAAAACGAGAACTGGAGAAGGTGATGTTCAAACATCGGGTCCGAATCGGGCTATAAAAATGTCTTGTGGGGGAAAACGAAGGGAGGCTCTCAATCATGCAAGTGAGATTTTGAGGAAAAATAACTATCCATCATGGTTTACCGGTAGAGTAAAAAAGGACAGAATACACAAACACTATAACACATTGGAAACACAAAACAGAACAACACAGCCACCAAAATACATATCAGCCCCCTACATACCGTGTCTAAGCGAGAAAATTAGGAAAATATTGCTACGTCATGATATGACTCTAGCCTCACGACCGCAAAAGAAGATCAAACATAAAATCTTTAGCAAAATGAAAGATCAAATACCACCAGGCAAACAGAAGAACGTGGTGTACTCCATACCATGTGGAACGAACGACGGTAAAACGTACATCGGTCAGACGAAACGCATGCTGGAGGTGAGGATAGCGGAACACAAGAACGACTGTAGGCAAGGCTCCTGATTCCTGCATTGAATCTTCATTCGCTTCGTGAACCGTTCGCTGTGGACTAATGTCAATGTAACACGAACGCATACTTCATCGGGCGCGTACATGTGTTCGGATGAACTGAAACGATCGATTCGTGTCTTTCCCTTTTCCTACTGTTTCTCATTATTTGCCGATTGGATACGGTTCAAAATCACATCGATGCAACTCAGTAAATATTTGTATCGGTTCACCGTGGCATTGATAGATTCATCATGGCAAATCAAATCGGGACGAAGACAAAATAGCATTCGCATCGAATCGTTCGCTGAAGCTTACCAGAATTTCGGAGCTTGTTCGTACATTTGCTGGTGCTATGAGACAATAGGCCGTATGAGTTAGGCCGAAAATATACTGGCGCGTCTTGCACTGCGGAGACGGTTCGTCTGCCGTGGGTTAGCTGTACATTAACCTGCGGCAGGGCTTTACTTAGGGCTGTACATTAGCCTACGGCGCTAGTATGTTCACGGCCTTAAAGCGTTGGCTTTATTCGCCGCTGCAAATACTACGAGACAAGCAAGACAAACTTTTTTGTTCATACGGCCGGGACCAAAAAAGCTTTTATTTTTGTACCTATGTCGTGAAGATTCAGTAAAACAGCGAGCATAGTTTCTTAAGAAAACAATTAATGTTGGAAATCATACAAAATTTAGTTGAATTTATTATGATTGACGACGGGGAACATACTGTTCATTTTTTTCTCGGTTTTTGAAGATGCATGGCAGCGCCGTGTTAGTTGTAAATTAATTAATTGTAAATTAATACAACTAATCATTTACTTAATTTGCAAGGTCTGTCTCATTTATCTAGAATTTTTAAAAATATTCCAATCCGAATAACCAAATTTTTGAAATAACCGAACAGTTAGTGTGCTTACTAATAATTCTTGTACTCGGTAAATATGGTTACATAAATATTTAAAAATTATTTTTTAATCGTTGTTTGCAATATACGGTAAATAATTAAATTGTAGCTTTAACCCTCTAGTGCCCAAATTAATTTTCAGACGGACTTCGAAAAAATCACTTTGAAACTTTATAAACATTTTTTAAGTATTGATTGAAATTTTTTAGAGGTTCAACTGAAGACCGTCTAAAGGCGGCACTGGGTACTAGAGGGTTAATTTATTTATCTTGGAGATAAAAAAACGAATTTGCAACCAACAGATTTTATTTAAAAGGTATAGCGCTTTCTTCAAAGTGTTCTCATTGCTCGGAGGTGGTTTTTCTTAGTTTTATTTTCGGGGTGAAAAATGCGATACAGCGAAATAATCTTTTGCATACGCTTAAAGATAGGTTTGGGCATAGGAAAATGAATGTTGATTAAGAAAAACGCAAAATGGCATATTTTAACAATCTTGTGTGCTGGGTTGGCGTGCATAAATAAACTAAGGTTGCTTCATAGGCGTTTTTTAACGCGGGTTTTTACGCAAATTCCGGAATTTACGCGGTTTTTTTTACGCGACACGTATCCCTCGCCTAAAAAGCGACTTTAGTGTATACAACAATTATATATAAGTTATTTATACAAATTTAGATTTGCTGCAAACCCGATCAGAAAGAAAAAAACAAAAATGTAACAGAAGTTGTTAGTTTGTTACGGGAAAAACCTTCCAGGCTGTGTTTTCAATTTGGTCCCGTTAGGTGTAAAAATAACAGAAATTATAACAGAAATGATTCTACTAGTATTAAACACATATTAAAATTTGTTACTAACATATAAGCTTTCTAACAAAATAGTATAGTATATAATACAATATAATAACAAACATTGTAAGAAACAACAGGTTTTGACAAAAACGAAAAGTTAGTTAGACTTGTTTCAGAACTACTTCATTAGTCAAAATTATATAAAAAAATACGAAATTGTATCAAAATATGTTATTTGTATCTCACGTTGATAGAATTTTGTAATGTTTTAGTTGTGCTCTTCTGACCGGGAAGACAATTAATTTTACCACAGTTGAGAAAAAAATATTTCAACGTTCAATACTTCTATTGCTACATAGTAGCAATGGCATAGTAGACAGACAGATTTCACAATGATTATGAATTGCATGATTACGAAATTGTGAATATGTCCGCCATTTTGTATGTTTCTTTTGTCGATATTTTTTTCTTAACTCTTAAGTTACGTTTAAATAAATACAAATGATTGTTTCTTTGTGTCGCTTAAAAACATCTCAAAAAAAAAAATCAAAAGAAGAAACCCTTTCTCAAAAGTAAAAATCTTTTCTATTTATCTAAACGGAACAATTTGATACCCTCTACCTGTATCTTCTTGGAGACTGTTTCCGCGTCCTGGCCTAACAAGAGCCAACTAGATAAGCTACGGATCAAAGCAAATGACTAAGGCCGTGAACATACTACTTATTCGATCAGAAGCAACCCGCCGGACATAGTCATATATATATATATATATATATATATATATATATATATATATATATATATATATATATATATATATATATATATATATATATATATATATAGATATATATATATATATATATATATATATATATATATATATATATATAGATATATATATATATATATATATATATATATATATATATATATATATATATATATATATATATATATATATATATATATATATATATATATATATATATATATATATATATATATATATATATATAGATGCTTCAAGATGCTAGTTGCCGTTTCCAAAAATTTTGATAAACAACTGAGAAATATCAAAAATAAGAAGTGACGTTAGCGCCACTTTACATAGAAGTGACATTGAGGTACGAATACGATAGTGTATCATGCTTGTGGAGTGCATAATTTTATTTATATCCTTGCTGCTGGCTACCGACCAGTACGCATGGCAAACTAGACTATTCAGGCGTACCAACGTCACTTTTAGTGCAAAACTTTGAAATGGTTTTGCTGTTTTGCAAGAGAAGTGACGTTGGCATTAAAACTCAATGCGTTTACATAAATAAACGTGTTAAAGCAATGGGGTATGTTTTTCATCATATTTACTCAGATTATATTAGATTAGTTTGCGTAATAAAGCGCTTCTGTTAATTTGCAAACGATTTAGATCTGTAGCGATTTTGTGCTTTTGGCGCTTACGTCAAAATCCTAGCCCACGGCAGTATAAGCTTCTTCCTCGTCAATTTTCATTTTTCGTTTGCATTCGCCCCGAAGTATCATTGCGATTGGTAATACCATTCACGGTGAATATTCATCGGCATTGATCTGAGTCACAAAGGCTTCTGAAACGATGTATTCCCATCCGATCGCCCAATATCGCTTCGGATGACTTGAGTAAATCGTAGCCAATACGAATCAAACACGAAGGTAATCATATTACGTTTTAATAACTATTCATCGCCCACAAGCCACTCATAACAGTTCAGTTCACTATAGGCGTTGTTTCCATTGCTGAGTGAATACACTGATGCCACGTGTTGTTGTGCTTCGGCAATAATGAATGAATACGAATGCAACGAAGTGATATTCAGCAGCCCTGACTGTAGGAATAAAAACCCGAAATCTGGACTAGCCACACACACAATAGAAGAAGGACATGTGTTCGATTTCGACAACACCACAATTCTAGAACGCATAGATGACCCGGCAACCAGGATGATTGCAGAGGTATTCGACATCAAGAAGGAAGGTGAAATGCGAACGGTTAACCTACAGCGTGAGTGTGGAAATTTCAAAACCACCTACAACGGACTATTGGCTCGGTTAAGGAGAGAGCCGAAAACGCGAACACGAACGAATACTACCGATGACGAAGTGGGCGACACAGGGAGTTGAGCAGGAAAATTTATGTTAGTATAGTTTAGTCAGACAAGACCGATAGGTTGCACACAGCCATTTGTAAGTGTTAAATGTGTAATTGTTTTATAAAAAAAAATTGTAATAGAGAATAATAAATATTTTCAGGCGTCTGACGATGGTCGAAGAATAGTAGACCGAAACGCGTTACGCGAAATAAAGCTGTTCATTTAATTTTCACCGATAAGAGCCAATAAAACAGATAAGTAAACATTCACGGTGATCAATCTAACCAGTGTTCCTTCCAACGCCTGGCTACCTCTGTTTTATCGGTTATCAGGTTCCCCTCCCTATCGTTGCACATGACAGGGGCTGACACGTTTCGACTCCTGATTCCGTTGACCTCCGTCGGTTGAATTCTACTTCCTTCAAAAACTCGTTCAGTCGTCTCCCGTTATCCATACCGTCGTAGCGCACGGTCCATTTGTGTACGGGTAGGCGATTGTCTCTTCTAGCATAACAATCACTGATGTTTTTACCTTCCGCCGTTCTTGCACTTCCCATCGAACTGTTCCTCTCCTTAATCCAATCCAAAAAAATTAATGGGCTTGTCTTTTGGTTTTGCACGATTCGGTTTTCTTTCCCACCAATCTGTGTGCTATTGACAGGATTCGCTTGATTTTCCGCTGAATGTTCTTTTTCTTGCTTTGTTTCCAATACCTGAATACGCTGTAAAAGCTGGTTTACCACTATTAATAGGTCTTTGCTTTCCGCAATTAGTTTCGCTTTTCCTCGCTCATCTGGCTTTTCATTACTATGACCACCCACGGCACCTATTTCATCTTCCTCCTCCTCTCTCTCTCTTTTCGTCTTGTTGTTCATCCTCATCTGAAATCTCCGATTCAGCCTCCTGAACTCTAGCCACGTTTTCTTCTTCCACGTCCTGATTTAAATTTATATCTCCTTCAATATTTTCCTCCTGTGGTTGGTCTTTGTCAGTCTCAGCGCGAATCTGATTTAAACTTTCGTTTATCAACGCCAGTTCGGCTGCTCTTATTTCCGGAAGATGTGAAGTGACCGAATAATAAACACGCAATAATTTCAAACAATTTCCTGCTTTCATTGCTAAAATATTCAAATCTTCTTCACCAATGATATGGCGTTTCAACCTTTCCATTCTAAAAAACACATGAATTATCCTAGTCTTCCACTTCTGTTCCGATACTTTTTTACCACGTCTACTTTCAAAAAAGTTTTCTATATCATCTACGATTTCACTGCAAGTTTCAAATTCACGATCTACAGATTCTGCAACAAAATTGTATACTACATTTGATTGGCCTTTTTCCTGTTTCAAACTGTTACGCAGTACTCTTTCTAGTTGGCTACGCGACGAGACTACATTAAGTCCGCGAATACATAACTCGTATTCCAACTCATCCACCATTAGATGAGAAGGATCCATCGACTGATACTGCGCTAACAACAAAGGCATCTCCATTGCGATGATTTAGGATCTCGGAAGGTAAAATTTATCAAAATAAAAACACGATAAAATTTTAAATATGGTACACTTATCTAAACTGTAAGAAAGTTGAGTTATTTTATGTCAGAAGTGGTTATTCTATTTCAATAAATTTTGTGTATTGTTTTGTGTATTATTTCCCGCATCCGAAACCGATAAATTTTCTCAAATTAATATTCACTGTAGTTAGAAATTCTGGTAAGTTGAATATTCTCTGGTTTGCAGGTGTAAATTTGTTTTATTAGCGTTGGAATGCAAATTTTCTTGCTCCGCAAACAATCATGGACCCCTAAAATGTAATATTTTTCTTAAAAGCTTTTTATTTTACCAGTGATAGATTTTTTTTGGTGATTATGGTCAGATGTACTCAAGAATTTTGGAAGTTTTCCCAGAGACTTCTGAGACACGGTTGGGCGAGGTTGCCGGGTGCAACCGTAGCAGTAATTTTTGGTGGTGGGTAACAGCGGCTGGTGATGGCGGCAATGCAATGGCGTCTTGGCGGCGTGGTGGTGATGCATGATGGGCGTCGATTCCAGGGTAAAAATACGGGGTCCTGTTGTTTAAGGACGTTTTAGCGTCGAGTAGCAATTGGTCGTGATCGTGAGCGCGATCGAAGGTTTATTCCTACCTGTCGTTTGCGTAACGCCTGTTTCTCCTTCTCCAAGCTTCTATTGGTTAATCTTCCTTCTTCTTTTTTTCCTAGAACTTCATTTGTCCTCGCTCTCACGACCAATAGCCTTATTTTTTTTCGCGCCAAAAATATTACTCTCTCAAGTTTTTTTTTTGCCTTATTATCACCACCCATCTGCAGATTAGTTCCATTTTCCGCCCCCTGGTGGTGGAAGGGATGAAGCTGTTTCGTTGCGGCTGCATGCTTCATCAGAGATAGGGTGGGAGGGGTACGTCTGGTAATCAGATCCCACCTGAGTTTTCTTGACATTCAACTGGAATTTATTCTACTCGCACGATGCTCTCACCATTCTTAAATAGAAATTATACCGACAGTCACATCTTTCTTTTTTTTTTTAAAGACTATACATTATTTTTTCATCAATTCCATTTTTTCTTTTCTTCATACACCTGCAGTAGAGAAAACGGATTACGAGTTTATGTAAAAATGCTTGAAACTATTAAATATAACTTCATGCATACTTCCCAGCCAATCATTTTGTTTAAATATACAAAACTGAACATTTTACAACTGATCACCATACGTCTCCATATTTTTCATTTTTCAAATGAGCAACAATGAGCAACAATGTGCAAAACGGAACCTAAAAATCTGAAAAGAATAATAAATTCCTCATAAGGAGTTGGTTATCCGATCGTTCCGAACTGTTTCATAAGATTATACGGTAAAAATGAAGTTAGAAATACATGTTGTTTTTGGCTTCCCTGCAATATGTTAACCCTCGATTGAGAAATTGGTTGTATTTTTGGCATGTCTTGGAAATCAACCAAAAACTACATAAATTTCCCTTAAAATGAACCTTGTTGAATCAAAATCGGATCACGACTAAGGGAGTTACAGGTATTTGAAGTTGAGCTAAACATTGTGATTGTAAGCTCTCTTTTTTCTCGCTTCTAGTTTTGTTCAAGCATTGCGCAAGCGCATTGTACAGTTCTACTGTACAAAAATCTTGGAAAAAACCTCGGGGCAAACCATCTTAAAAGCGAATATCTTCGGGTTTCGACTGGGTATAATGTGTGCAAGCTTCAACAATAGTTCGCCAGGAAGATAGTGGCAAAAAAAAACTTCGTATTTCTTGTCTTAACCATAGCTCAAACACAGTGGTTAGGCCATCAACCAAGATGTGTACCAGAACGAATGTTTGAAGAAAATTTTGATTCTACTTTGTAAAAGGTATGTGTTTTGGCCAGATGAAGCATTATGCTAAACAACACAAACATTCTTGAACAACTACTCGATCCCATTTGTACCCAAACTACGTAACCCAATGAACCTGCCGGAGATTTCTTTGCGATTTTGAGTCTCTTGGCGTCCAAAAATAACTGGAGAGCAAATAACTGCAAACCGTTGATTGATAGAATCAAGAGACGCATTCGAAAAATCGACGTGATGGCATCATGAAATAGCTTCGCCGATTACAGACCATTCTCAAATGTTCATTATTTTTTCGTTAATGATGAATGTATTTTCATGAGAAAAAAATCCGTTTTACATTAAGTACATCTACTTTATTTTGACAGCAGCAGAAAAAATTCTAAAATTTCAGACGTCACCCGTTATACGCCAGTGATATGGCTGGAAGAACCGAGCGCAAAAAAAAATAACCCTGTGAACCACTTTTGACCACTAAAAAGGAAGTCCCAGTTGTACCTGTCGAATGCCCTTTCCGTAGAAATAACTCAAATTTTGACAGTATGTTTCCGAGTATATATATTCACTTTCGAGTATGAATCGTTTTTTTATTCCATAAAGGGTTTCGTCTTTAGTGTTTATTGCTTTGCTGCCAGTTCCGATCCAGTACATAAAATACACATCAACACTGAACATTTTTTTGAACGATAGCGAAAAATATTGTACCTATCTTCATTCTCTCGTACAATCATCTCACGTCCAGCTCCGTGTTTTTGTGTGCTCGTATCGTAGCAGTATAGCAAACAAGATTGATGATGACATGAAGTGGCAATTTACCTTTCAGTCCCAAAGCTCACAGCACAGCACAGATAATTGACGTTATTGTTTTGAAAATTATTCCCTCTTGACAAATTGGGTTGTCATTTTTTATGTTTAAAAAAACCACCAGCTTTTCGCATGGGATCAATTGAGTTCTACAAGCTTTCAATGAAAAATAAATGAAGCATGTGGTTCCAAAATTATTCAGAACAATTTGAGGCAATGGGGGATCTTCAATACTGGGGTTGAAATCTATACTCTTAGAATCGTTCGAACAAATCTTCCGTTCAAGTACTTCGCAAAACTTTGCACTATAGTAACATTTCCCTGAAGTGGGATATAAAGCGATAGTTGATAAACAACGAAAGTGCTGCAGGAAATGAAAAGTTTCACCCGACGACGGTTGAACCGTCCTCAAATACCTTCGACCAAAAGGGAAGAGCGCGGTGTAGGCTTTTTTTGCATAGCTTTGCCTACGCCATGAAAGTGTTTTGTCCGCTGCTTCTAGCTACGGTGCGAAGAGGCAGCCGTAGGCACCAGCGCGTTTTGCGGATGAGGGAAAAATCCTCTGTGAATAACAACAAAGCAACCAAGGAAATGGAATATGGCTGTGGGACACAACTTTAAAAGTGCAAAAAGAAACTCGAAGGTAGCGACCGACAATGGACAAAAAATTTTGCAATAAATAAACTTTTTTTCTTGCTGTCCGCTACAGAAGTTTCGTGTTATTCTGTTATGTAAAGGTTTTGCTGAATGTGTCCGCCGAGACAAGCGGTCGTTAGAGCAAAGCGAACCGGGGGAATAAACATGACAACGTTGAGGTTCAACCGGTTGCCAGATTGAATAGATAGGATGAGGTGTCAAGAAATGCTTGACGAGAGAGACGCATATTAGTAGTCAGCCTATACACCAGAGAGACGCCGAGACACTCACCGTTAAGGCAACTGTCAACATCAAAACGGCGAGTTGTATAATTTTGCATTGCCGTTATCCGTTTTGATGTTGACAGTTGCCTTAACGGTGAGTGTCTTGTCATTTCTCTAATATATAGGTTCACTACATACTAGGGATGCCATCAAAGATTTCTAGGTTCAATTTGCATTCTAAAAGGTGTTTAACGTATATTACCAACGCATACTGGGTGTCTCCATTTGATCTGGTATGATGGAGGTGCATCATTATTTATTCAATCACAAACTTACCTCGCTCAGGTATGGGTTCCTTTCGGCTGCTTTCCAACGGAGCTTGGGATACATCCGAGTAGATTGTGCCTACCTCGGCTAAACATCGCAGAATCAGTTGTCCGGTTGAGTAGTGCGATGGTAGCAACTGGAAGGTGGATAGGTTCTAGTGTTAAGAGCAGAATCAACAAAAAGATCTGCGAAGATGCTACTAGCTCACCTGAATGATAAGATCCCTTGAGGCCCAGTGCAGACCGTCGTGGGTTGGATGCAACACTGTTGGTTCCGAACCCACCTGTAATGAACACGAGAAATTGAAGAGAAATTAGTTGGTATGCTGTACCATAACAATGAAGATGTGACACTCAGCTGTTTTTGCTAGTTGAACAGCTAGCGGCTAAAGAGAACTAGATATTGAATAGGATAGGAAGGGAATGGGGGTAGTTTCATCGATCCTCGAGCTATACGTAGATAATAAAAGCTGTCACTGGCATGGATTTAAGACTCAACAGAATGAGATAACTAGCATATATCTTGATGACGATGATATGTAGCAAAAAATCAATCCGGACGGATGGTTTGATATGGTGGAAACGTCCGGATATTACCAAGGGTGTCGCTTGCAATTCAATTTGTCTCTTTATATTGTTAACGAAAAAATGACTCCGCACACAAATTTTAATATATAAACAAAATCAAGGAATGAAGTGGTACTTTCGCCATAGCTCTCTAATGTAAACATTGGTATTGTTAGAACATTAAGGTTTGATATGTTTTTTTTTCTTTTTTCATTGTGGAAATACGAATCGGAAGATTTATCTAGAACGAAATAAACGGAGTAAAGCATAGATATCACACTTCACAGTCTAAAGTTAACTTCCTGTGTGTTAGACTCATTGCTAGGTACCGATTGTTTGCAACCATTTCGTCTACTTTTCTGAAATCTGCGTTAGGAAAATGAGCCAAATACAGCAAAACCACGCATCCTCTAGTCGAAAACAAAAACAAAGCTTCATCAGAGACAAAAATGCTCGTATCATATTTCAGCAATTTCAGGACGAAGGGAAAGGTTTTTATTTACAAAAGATTTTGGCTGGTACTCGATAGCAAACTTTTATTTTTAAACGATTTATTTCCACACACATAATTCTTGTTTGTGTAAATTATTCTCCATTATCATCTGCTGGCATTTGGTCCAGCGCTTCACATATGGTTTCACAGTTGATCAGAACAACCGCTCTCCACAATTTTACGAAAAGCGTAGTACAACTATTTGCCAGATGCATAAAGTTGGATGAATAAACTCCTAGTCGGTGGAGGAAGTTACTTAACACAAACCTAAGGCAGCAAGTGGAGAGTTTTGTATACATTTGGCGCGCAAACAAAGACAAAGCGAAAGTTGCACTTGCTTTGACGAGCCGGCAGAAATGGATATTTATGGAATTCGGTTTGCAGACACACTAAAAAAATAATTTCAGCGCATTTTCCCGTAACGGAACCGTACCATTGAGATGCAATTCAAGTTTTCAGACCATAGAGAAAGAGCTTTGGCAACTTTGCGGAAATATATATGGATATATGGATACTACTACAGACGGTGTTATGAACAGATACGCAAAGAGTGAGGTCGAAAACTCCAAGTGAACCGTCAAATCGAGGCTCCAAGTGTGCAAAGTGAACAAACTCATGCGTGTTACTTTTCGTACAGAATGTGTGTTGCGATCAGTTTAAATTCTGTGAATCACGTACAATTATGGTTCCAACGAAAAATGTGTTCGTCATGCTCATGTTATGAGTGATGCATTGGAAATTATTATAATTGTATGAACAAGCACTGAAACTCAGTAATATATCCTTACAAAGTTTCGAAATTTTATTACACTTTCTAGTGCGTATGAAGTCATGCGAATATAAATGTGGTTGCCAGAATTGTTTAAAATAAAATATTAGCAAAGGGTTGCCATATTTACTGCTTTTCTCTTTGCGTATCTCTTTGAAACACAGTCTCTAGATTCTACTGTCTAGTGGTAGCTATCCCCGAAAACGGTCGGAGTAAAATATACTTGTGAATAGAGACTTCTGACACAAGTCGCTGTATGACTCAAGCAGGCAAAATTATAGCACCAAGAGTTGACTGTGGTATCTTACCTAGTGAGTGAACACCGTTGCACGGAAGCAAATACCGACGCCGTCTGTAAATATTTTCAGCGACAAAAAAGCAAGATTCCTTACCCCCTGATGGATGCATAACTAGCTTACGTTTTACCAAGTATAAAACTACTACCGGTACCAGTCGGAGTGATGCAATTTAATCAAAGGTTTATCAACTGTAAGAAAAGCCACCGGCAACGGGCAGGAAAATTTTGTATCTCAGAAATTCTATTTTTCAGTTCATTTCCATTGAGGAACTACTTTGGCTATGCAGCTCTGGCATTTGAGAAAGTCAGCAAAATTACAGTTAACGGATTCTTGTGTAGGTACCTGTCAGATTACAATTGAGTCGATAGAGTGTATGACTACTGACAAAGTGTGTAAATAATTCAATATTATAAGCAGCATGCGAAAGCAAATTCTTGCTGCTTTTGGATACAAACCTTCACCGGTATCTGCGCTATGATGAAATATTATGCAACAAATTGTACACAGATTCGTTTCACGTACAACTTTATGGTATGATAAGATGGGAAAGCGTACTTCAATTTGGGCTCTATCTCCAGAAATGTATACTTACATCAGAATCCAATGAAACCTCTGAGGAGCTACAAAGACAAAGCAAAGCATGGAGACCAACACGTCTCCCCCATGCAAAGACATACTCTGCGGGAGGTCAGAAAGATATTAAGTCACCTCCTCGTATCGAGATATACCATGGAAATTGATCACTTTTCACAATATTTTCTAAATAACTCGGTTCATGTTGATTTTCTCCGAAACAGCCTTTATTTAAAATGAGTGCTGGTATGTGCCCAAGAAAACCTGTATGGTGAAATTTCAATCGTTTACTTTATGATACGAATGGAACTTATTTTAAGTGCACTGATATTTGATATGTACATGGAAAATAATGATTTTTGAACTGAAAAATACCAATCACAGCTACTTTGGAAAGTTAATTTCGTTCGTTTATTTATTTGATGTTTACATTAACGGCGCCTTCATTAAGTGTTGTAAGATTCACAATTTTCTGTTCCACTGTGTTTACGCGTCGTTGACGTTTTGTACACAGCATGCAATGCATACTTGATCAATGCTTGAAACACAGTTGAGCAGAAAATTGTTGACCTTACTACACTAAATGAAGGCGCAGCTTATTGCTTTCAAGGTGAAACGGTGTTCAGTCCATAAATGGCCCACCTCGAGCCTCAGCCCCGAATTTTCAAAAGCACAAGACTCGGCAATTGTTGATGCGTTCCATGTGAAAACACTACTTTAAGCTTGATTCGCCGCAGGGAACATAAAACAGCGTTTTAACAGGTGACGCAATAACTATTACTGAGTCTTGTGCCTTTGAAAATTCGAAGTGGTGCTCGAAATCGGCCATTTGTGGATTCAACACCGGTTCACCTTAAAGTGAAATAGCAACTAAACTAGGAGAGTTAGATGCTTGGTGCCAGAGAACAACTATAAAGAAGACTTCAATGTTTAATTTACCTGACAACAAAACCCATGTTATCACACATTTCAGAGAGAAAATTGCAGTTTATTTCTCAAAATAACATCTGATTTTTAATTATTTCCTTTTTAAGTGCTTCTAATTTGAAATTTTCTCAGTTTTCCAACGATACCAAAAGAATTGAGCTAGCTATCACACTTCTTGTGCTAGACCTCGTTAAAGGCAAACATAACCGAAAACTGAAAATAGTGAATAATTCTGCAGTAGTTAAATCTTGGCCATGCGCGTAGAAGAATTTTTTTCATCAAATATCACTCCTTAAAGGATTTCAAGTGAGCTCCCTGAAAGCCTGTATAATTATTTTGACAAAACAAATGAAATTTACTAATTTTGTTTTCATTTGATCTTCATTTCACCGGTTTCGATTCGGCTTGTTGCAAAAGGTTAAAAATTAACTCTGCTATTACAATTTTTGTATTTCATTAGCATTTGAAGTTTTAATAAATGATGATATACAGATATTTTATATCTGTAAGAGCAATAAGTGTCTTGTCTGATCACTCGTCGTGTTCCGTCTGTGTTCGCGATTATTGTGCTAGTTCTTACGTTAGCGTTAAATCATTGTAAAGATGATCAGTGATTACGACTTTACGAAATCGAACGAAAATATTCGAAAGGTAAACTAGACAGGCTCGTAAATATCGAAAAAGATCAGTATCATGATCACGAATTTTTAGGAGGTTAAATTTCACACATGTTTAAACGGCTGGGTAGTGCATGCCAGCAGTACACCCGTACTAGTTGGCATAAAATAGATCCCAGTGTGGTTCAAAGCAGAGTGCTCAGCAACTCCTATATCTACTAGAGATGGTCGGGTACGGGTATTTTTACCTGATACCCGTACCCGACGGGTTCGGGTCGGGTTTCGGGTAACGCCAAAATATATTTTTCGGGTTCGGGTCGGGTACGGGTAGGTTAAAAACCAAGGCTTCGGGTTCGGGTCGGGTACGGGTTTGAAAAATTCTCAACTGGTCGGGTACGGGTAGTTCGATTCTCGTGCATTATGAGAATTTAATTAATAACTTTTCTAGCCTAGGTGTTTTAGCATAGTCTTGCTCTGGGAGGAAGAAACGGATATGAAGCAGCACGAATTGCATCGGTAACGGTATCATTGATTCCTATAGAAGAATGATTGCATTTTTCTTGACCGTGGACTTATTCGAAAAATACTTATTATGATACTATAACTCCATCATAAGTAAAGCAAATAGTATGCTGGGCTTTGCTTTTCCCGGACAAACTGACGCGGTTGGTCAAAGCGACGATGGATCGAGTGATGTGTGTAGTTCGTGTTTCGGGGGCACTCTCGAGCCCCTTCGAAACCCGAAGAGGGCTGAGGCGAGGTGATGGTCTCTCGTGCCTACTGTTCAACATTGCCCTGGAAGGTGTCATTAGAAGAGCGGGGATTAACACGAGTGGCACGATTTTCCAAAAGTCGGTTCAACTGTTTGGTTTCGCTGACGATATTGACATTGTGGCTCGGACCTTTGTGAAGATGGCGGATACGTACATCGGACTAAAGGCTGAAGCCAAACGGAATGGACTGGTCATCAATGCATCGAAGACGAAGTACATGAAAGGAAGGGGTTCACGTTCACGTGAAGACAGTAACAGTATCAGTAACCTCCCACCTCGAGTTCAAATTGGTGGTGATGAAATCGAGGTGTTCGATGAGTTCGTGTACCTGGGCTCACTGATAACTGCCGACAACGATACCAGCAGAGATTTTCAACGGCGCATTATGGCAGTGAATCGTGCATACTTTGGTCTCCGGAGGACGCTTCGATCGAGTAGAATTCGCCGCCGCACCAAGTTAACCATCAACAAGACGCTGATCAGACCGGTAGTCCTCTACGGGCATGAGACATGGACTATGCTTGTGGAGGACCAACGCGCCCTTGCGGTGTTCGAGCGGAAGGTACTGCGTACCATTTTCGGTGGACTGCAGATGGAAAACGGAGTGTGGAGAAGGCGAATGAACCATGAACTGCAGGAGCTGCTTGGGGAGCCATCTATCGTCCACACCGCTAAGATAGGCAGGCTGCGGTGGGCTTGGCATGTTGTAAGGATGTCAGACGACAGCCCGGTAAAGATGGTTCTTGAAACCAATCCGTCGAGACGAGACGGAGAGGTGCACAGCGGGCAAGGTGGATCGATCAGGTGTAAGACGACCTGCGGACCCTACGCAGACTGCAGAGCTGGCGAACTGCAGCCATGGACCGAGTGGAATGGAGACGACTCTTACGTACAGCAAAGGCCACACCACGGCTTGGGACTGTTTGGTAAGGTAAGGTATGCTGGGCTTTGCTAAGCGGTTCAGCCACAATTTTCAAGACCCGTACACTATCAAACTATTGTATGTTACATATGTTAGACCTATTGTAGAATATTGTAATCTCATATAGATCAGTCCAAAAACATTTCCTTCTTCACGCGCTTCGCAACTTGAATTGGACTGCATACCCTCTGCCATCGTATGAAGCACGTTGCGCATCTGCAAACACTTAAACAACGCCGCGAATTTGCCATGCTATGCTTCGTCAATGACATTATTTCAAATCGTCGGGTACGGGTAACAAATTTCCCATACCCGACCATCTCTAATACCTACCTCCACGTGGTACCGACTGGGATACGAGCAACCAATGGAAGATCGATGAACCGGTGGGAATTTGGTCGTATGCTGACAGGGAACGGGGAGCTGTTCTCCTCGGAGGGCAGCTTGCCTGAGCGTCTATTATCCATGTTAGGGGCGGTTCAAACAGCGTCTGATCCAGAGTGGGCGGCTGAATTACGAAATGCGGTGTCTCACCAGCTACACCCAAGGCGGCAGCTCCGTCGGCACAACAAATGAGCTGGGTACCGGCTTTATAGTGCTGGGCAGGATGCAGAATCGTGTGATCAAGTGGCATGCGATCAGCGACAGGTTGTGTTTGTTGAGAATAAAAGGCTGGTTCTACAACTGAACTTTTCTTAATATACACTACATCACGAAGGAAAACCCGATGCAGAGAAAAAAGCATTTAACACACAGCTGGAGAAACTCTACGATAGGCGACATCAAGATCGACATCGGGAACGCCTCCGTAGGGAAGACATAAACAAGCCGATGATCGTCCCGCACAGCCTGCACACCGTGACAAATGGCAACGACCAGCGATGCGTCAACTTCGCAGCTTCCCGAAAACTGGCAGTCCGAAGTACCTTCTTTCCCTGAGAGGACATCTACGAAATCACCTAGAGGTCACCTGACCGACGTACAGTTATCCAAATAGACCATGTTCTCATCGACAGCCGGTTTTTCTCATACATTACAAACGTACGCACCAATCGCGGTGCGGATATTGGCCCACTACCACTTCCTAGTTGCGGTAACTTTTCGCTCGAAACTGTCGACCGTATACCACGCGCGACATCGCCGAGCCCCTTGCCTTAACATCAAGCAACTCCGGAACTCCCAGATTGCGGAGGAATACACGAATACTCCATCGCGGTACTACCCACGGCGGAGGGGCTTGGCGCATCGCCTCTCGAAGACGACTGGTGCAGCAATCGCACAGCTATCGAGAAGACCGCAACGGTGACACTAGGAGTGGAAGCACCGAGTGGCAGAAACGACTGGTATGACGGAGAGTGCAAGGTAACGGGCACGGTACGACACGACCACGATTCTCTGAGAAAGAAGTGCCAGCAAAAGAACCGTGAACATGAGGAGTTGGAGCAGCTGTACCATGCCAGTGATATGCAACGACGTGGATGGGAACCATCTCATGGATACCAGCGAGGTGGTCGACTAGTGAAAGAAGTACTTCGAGCGAGCTCTTTGAACATGGGAGAGAGACGCTGGGTCATTTCCAGGATTTGAGAGCAAGAAAAACTGCCAAACAAGTGGATGAAGGGAGTCAACAAGCTAGAGCGCTGCAACTACCACGGTATGTCGTTAATCAATGCCGCCTACAAAAAACTCTCACAGATCCTGTTTCGTCGTCTATTATTTTTAACCAGAAGGTTCGTGGGTGAGTACCAGGCGGGCTTCATGGGAGCCCGTGTCACCATGGATCAGATCTTCTCTATCTACAAATCTTACAGAAATGTCGCGAAGACAACGTGCCCACACATAACATCTTCATCGACTACAGTCGATCGAGAACGCCTGTGGCAGATCATGCACGACAATGGATTTCCGGATAAATTGACTCGACTGATCAAGGCCACCATGGCACAAGTGATGTGCTACGTGCCTGCTTTGGGGATACTCTCAAACCCCTTTGAATCGCGCAGAGAGTTAAGACAAAGTGATTGACTTTCCTGTTTGCTGTTTAACATCGCCCTTGAGGGTGTGATCTGAAGGGCGGGAATCGACACGAGAGGTACGATTTTCACAAGGCCTGTTCAGCTTCTGGGCTTCGCGGATGACTTTGACATCATAACACGTAACTTTGCGACGGTGGAGGAAACTTACGCCCGACTGAAAGCCGAAGCCGGATGAATCGGACTGCGAATGAATGTGTCGAAAACGAAATACATGCGAGCGAGGGGCTCCAGAACAGCATCAGACTCTCAACTCAAGTCTTTGTAGACGGCGATGAGCTTGAGGTGGTCGATTCGTGTATTTGGGGTCACTGGTGACCACCGACAATAACACTAGCGTGAAATAGCGGGAAATGGTGCCTAGTTTTCACTTCGGAAGACACTTCGATAGAGTCGAGTGCGACGACGCACGAAGGTGACGCTGTATCGGAATCGAGACAACAACGCTGCTCGCGGAGGACTACGGTGGAGTGCAGACGGACGACGGAGAATGGGGACAGCGCATGAACGACGAGCAGCACGTGCTACTTGGAGAACCCGATTGCACACCTGGTGAAAGTCAATAGGTTGCGGTGGGCCGGTCACGTCGTAAGGATGCTGGACGACAACCCTGGGAAATCACTTTTCTTAAGCAACCCTGCCGGCACTAGAAATAGATGGGTGCAGCGTGCACGATGGCTCGACCAGATCGAAGGAGACTTGCGGGTGATGAGACTCCTGGGGAACTGGCGAAACACAGCCCAAAACCGAGCAACATGGAGACAACTTCGTGATACAGCACGAGTCACCACGGCTCTCGTCTGATTGGTAAGTAAGTAAATTTCACCCCATATTACCCAGATCTAGTCAAAAAGTTACTTATAGTGTATTTTCGACCAATCAAAAAAAAAAAATAATAATAATAAAAGAGTAAATGTGATACGAAATTCGAATGATATGTTTGGGTAAAATTTCCAAAGGGTTTTCATCGGTGATGGCGATGGAAACTATCGCCCGTAGCGTATTTGGTCTTTCTTATTCAAAATACAAATGAAATGAATGAAAGTATGTGAGTCTTCTCTCTCTCTTTATGCCCGTATATATTGTTTTAATCATGTATGCTCAGTCCTGTTTAAAATGGCATCGAAATAAGATACATCGCGAGCTGCGGTTGAAGAAAATTTTAATTCCATTTTTTTTGGTCAGATAAAGTATTATCACAATACGCCAAAAACACAAACGGTCCTAAACAACCACTCAACTCGAATCTGCGTCGTTCAATTGAAGATTTCTTTGAGTCCTTGGTGTACAAAGATTTTATTTATTTATTTATTTATAATACATGGCATAAGACAGAGTCCTTTTAATAACCATTGACGTGAATGATTATGCCTTAAAAACAAAACTGGCGGCACAAATGCCTCTATAAACATTCCACTAAATCTTACTGAAAAATTATTGATTAAAAAATGTCAAGCAGCCTTTCTTGAACATCGCAAATGAGTTAGCAGCTTCAATGCAGGAGGTAACATGTTCCAGTATACCACACTCCTCACGAAGAAAGTTTGTCCATATTTTGATGTAGAATGCTCGGGTACCACCAAATTGTTTGTTCTACGACTATGTGATGACATTAGCTTAGTGAAGACGTAGTTAGGAGCTTGTTGTTTTAAAACCTTGTAGGTATAAGAACAAACATGATCTCATGGCATAAAAATATCGGAAAGGGCATCCCAATAGCTCCTTCTGCAAATGACGCACTGAAGTTCTCCGATTTAGATTGAAAATGTATCTAGCGCAGTCATTCAAAGCTAGCTCCAATTTCCGAGTCATGGCAGCACTCATGTTGAGGTGTACAACATCGCAAAAAATAAAATGTGGAAATATCAAGGACTTAAATAGCTGCATCTTGGTCCATTCAGGTAAGTAAACAGATGTTAACCTCAGAGTCCGGAGGCAGGCGTAAATTTTACCACATTGTACAGAGACAGCTTTATCCCATTCAAGGTTGTCTTGAAAGATAAGCCCAAGGTTATTGGACTCACTGCTGAGTTCGATATGGCTACTTTCCACGGTAACTGCTGGAAGTGACGATATAGGCACACACCTTGGACCGAACAGCATTACTCTGGATTTTGCAGGATTTAATTTCAAACTGTTTTTTTTTTGCCCAATTAACTACGCGTAGAAGGTCCCGATTAATAAGTCTGATCAACTCTTCTACTGTGACGTTGGGATTGATGCAAATTAGCTGGACATCATCCGCGAACATCTGAATACTGCAGTGCCTTAAAACGTTGGGTAAATCATTGATGTACATTGAAAAGAGCAAAGGACCAAGAACAGAACCCTGTGGAACTCCTGATGTTACAGCTAATTTACTCGAGTGTGCATTACCGCAAAACACATATTGAGTCCTTCCTGTGAGATATGATCGAATGAGTTCTACGGCTGAACGTTGGAACTGAAAATAGGATGCCAGTTTTCTACACAAACACCTGTGCGAAATCGTGTCGAACGCTTTGGAAAAGTCCAGTAATAGTAAAATCGCATTCTGCTTTTTATCGACTACGACAGCAATATCATCATACACTCTCAATAGTGCGGTGCTAACTCCTTGCCCTTCTCTGAAGCCAGCTTGTCGGTCAGAGAGTAAGTTACTTTGTTTCAAGTAAGCACACATTTGACCTTTCAAGAGTTTCTCGAATGCTTTCGATAATCCGCTCAACAGACTAATCGGTCTAAGGTTGTCTAAAGAGTTCACACTTTTTTTCTATTGCAGTGGTATAATCTTGGCATCTTTCCAAGGAGTTGGAAAGACCGACGACGAAATAGCTTTGTTGAATAGGAAGGAGATGTGATCGAGAACGAGTGGAATTATAATCTTTATAAATTTCATTGATATTCCATCGGAACCGGCAGCGTTTGATTTAACATCAAAAATAGCGTTGATGACTTCAAATGGCTGTACGTCATGAAATGAAAAATGGACTTCTGACCCTTGTGCGTCCAAACGAATTTCCTCTTCTGAAGTGAAATTTTTAGCAAAGGCGGCGTTGATGTCATTAGGATCAAACCGGCAATTATCAGGTAGATTCTGTTTCCCGATCCCCATATTTTTCAGTTTTTTCAAGAGTACGTTTGATGAATTACAAGTAACAATTAGCCTGTCCATGCTATGCTGTTTGCTACGTCGGACAAGGAGAGTAACTTAATTACGTAGCCTGCAGAAAATCAATTTCTTGGCAATTTTCAATTCAACTGATGCAATTTTCCAATCTTTATATGCCAATTCCCTCTCGACAATCGCTTTACGTATTTCGTCGTTGAACCATGTGTTGTATACTCTATGTTGCCTTACCTGGCGCATCGGAATACATGAATCGTGGGCCGAAGAAATATGGCTATTAAAAAACTCTGTAAGCTCACTTACATCGTCCATATCGTAGAACTGTTGCCAAGGAATAGCTTCAATCGTAGCACTGAGAGCTGTAGCATCAAAGTTGGTGTAGTCGTGATACGTAATCGGAGGGATGTCTTGCTGAACGTTCAGATCGTAGGAACCGAAAATCATATCATGTTTGGAGAGACAGGAAACTGACACTTGATTGAAGGCACTCACTTTCTCAGGATGATTCGTGGCGAACTGGAACAACAAAATGCATGGTAAAATCTAATCATGAGATGTAGTCGATAAATATTTCATACCTGTTTACCCTACGACAAATGGTAAAACTTATTCAGTGGTGTTTACAGCGACGTACACATTTTATGCATGCACCGATCAATTCCTAGCTAAGTGAACTTCAATTTGAATAGTTTCCTGAGCTTTTTTGAGTCTGGTTTTCTACACCAATTATAAATCAACATGCCAATACTGCAGCAATGAAGCTCATTTTTATATTTCCTTTATCGACGCAGCGGAAGGCAATTTATCGCCACTAGCCGAGCTGTCCTCGAATACCACTTCAATCGTCGCCAGTCAATTAGTCGGTACCAATAGCCAAGCTAAGACTCCAAACCAGAGTTTAGTTGCAGAATCTCCAACAATATCGAGGACACCAACCATAACGGATGTACTGTAAGCAGCAGTCAGAGCATCTCCGATTAATAAATTCACTACTTTGGACACAAAAGTTAATGGTTGTGTATGAGATACGACCGCAAAATTCAAGTAGCGTGATGATAGCCTGTTTTATGTCAATGTATTTCTCGCTATAGGCAAGCGGTGGATTTTAGTAACAATTCCCTTTCAACGCTTTCTATAGCTGAGATTACGATAGACTATCTTAAATCAATAAGTTAATGTCAGTATCTTCTATTCAATACTGATAAAATAACTCTCTGAAAATAGTTTAGTGGCCTTTTAGGGATTCAAAATGGTAATTGGGGTTCCTGGTTATCACTCCCAGGGCTGGATTTGGGTCATGAGGTCCTCTTTTTATAGAATATTTAGAGGTAAGATAACTGTATAATGTGAAATGACTTCACGCTCCGCAGGAACGAGCAAAAAAAGAAATCTCCAAACTGGACGAGGGAAAATTTTTTCTAAGATTTAAAAATGGTATCTGAAGTCGATTTCTGGCTTCTGTGCATCATGCCGATTACGGAAATGATAATTTTATGCTATTTTTAAGAATCGGAAAATGCAACCAGGGATTTTAGATTTCGGAGCATCATCTCGACTATGGGAATACCGACTTATATTAGGTCATATTTGATTTTTTTTCAGGTACCTATTCTGGATAAAATTTTGCCTTGATTTCAGTTCTGCATCTTTCAATATTGTTAGCATACACGCAAAACTTTTCCTTATTACTTTAGAAGCAATAGCGCGAAATTACCTCTTAGGTAACAAATCCATTACTTAAAAAGCAATAAAATTCTTCCCCAGTCAAGTAACAACACATACTGTCATATATTTAGCACGTGTTATGAGAGTACGGCTATCTAATAATGGTCGTTTCAACCATATGCAACGTTTTTTTCTGTCGAAAAATGCTCCCTCTCCACCTCAAGTCAAACAAAATCACACACCGTCGCATAAGTTGCACATGTTACAAGTTTTTTCAATCTCCAATTCATCCGGTGGGCGTGTATTAGTTCGCTCGTTGTATGCATACGGAGCAGCGAAAAAATATGACAAGAGCTGCCAAGCAACATTTTCCTCGTCATAGAGTTTGCAAACGTTGATGATTTCAAAGACTTGAAATGCGCTTTAAAATGACATCACGATCTGTAAACTGCGTTAGAGAAAAATAAAAACATTCGCTTTCTTGCAAGCTATTTACAGCACATAATCATTGGTTCATGAAAACTCATTTGGACCTGTTTGAATATACAAAACTCGTGCCCATCCAGAACAATACTCGCAACTTCGGCAACTCTGGTCAGACAGTATTACATATTTCCATTTCAAGTAAACACTGGGTGACGAAACGAAAGTGTTTCTAATTGGACATTTGAGGTTGACGGTTGAGATTCTGATTGTGTGTGGATGAAGGGAGACAAAAATGAACCAGATCGTTGCATCAATACAAATGCAGCGAGTGAAGTCTTGCCAACACATGCATTTCGGTGCTTGGCTGTATGTTCTCCTGCAGAAACACATACAAGCGTGTGGCCGTCATAATTTTTATTACTTTTTGTTTGTTACTTTTTGTGTAAAATGCGCAGTCATAAGACACAAAAAGTAATAAAAAATTGCCCAAAAGTAATAAAATATTCCCCGTTTGCGTTGGGTGTAGTAATAGAATAGTAATAAGCATAATGAAATGATTTTTTTCACATTTCGGCGGACGTGTTGCTGCAAGAGTAAAGGAAATCCGTTGAAAGTGATGGAGTTATTATCATTTGAAATTAGAAAATTTGCACCTCTATCCCAAAATTTATTAGAGAAATCTATTGATCAATGCTCATGATGACCACACACAAAGTAGTTGACCTCCGTGATTGACCTGAGCTAATTGATTAAATGTGTGTTATTAATTTATTTTTCAATAGAATTTATTTATTTCCAATACTGCTGTGTAAGCAATCCAGAAAATATTATTAGTAATGTGAAAGTTTAGGAAACAGTATGGATATTGATTTTATAGCCCGTAAAAATACTAGTTTGTTAAAAAAACCAGTTTGTTAACATTAGCGGAATAAATACACTAGAAAGTTCATCTATCGCCATAGTTTTCTGCCCTGGTTTGAAGACTTATGTCATCAATCGATTGCGAAGTTTCACTTTCAGCATTTACCTGCGTGTGGCTGATTGTTGGTTTATGTGAATTAGAAACCTTTTCAGGTAGGTGTACCAAATTCGTCCGGTGCTTGTAATGTACCTTCACCTTTACCGACTCACCTCCGGAGCTTCCGCAGACCAAAGAACCACAAAAACCGAACGGACAACTTTTTCCGATTTCCCGGTCTGCCAGTTTTTGTGCGCTCTGGGCTGAATCTTGTTTTCGCCGGTGTACAGCATGTACATCTGTTTTCATCTGAAGTACGACTGGTACCGTATTTTTTTTACCAACCGCTTCCAGTGCTCGCAACTTTCCAAACTGAGCCAGTCGGCAAGTTAAACTTTTTGCACACACATTTGGGAACCACCAATTGGCTATTGAGAAGTATCAAATATCTTAAATACCAATATAGTTCACTTACGTGAAATTAGGAAGACAAATTGAAAATGACAGAAGCGTTAGTCACCTTTTCGACCGCTAGGTGCGCCACTTCTGATTTTGTTCTACACGACATGCGAAATAGAGTAACTTTTGACAATAATATTACCCTAATGGGTACACTGAAAAAAATGCTCATTTTATTGTGAAGTGGACTCGGCCGAATATTTTATAATAGTAACAACGTCAATGTATGAGGCAATCAATAGGTGGTGTTCCACGGTTTGTACGTTTTTCGACCTCCGACAATATTTTGAGTTGTAAAATAGCGACTTCCGGTGACTGGAAAACTGCCGAAAATGACTAAATACCACTTAATATGGGTGTTTTTTTAACCGGAATGACGCTCAGAGGCCAGAAATTGTCGCCAAATGCCAGTTTGAAACCCAAGATGGCGACTTCCGGTTTCTGAAAAACAGCGGCGAATGACCAAATATGGGTATTTCCGCGATTGTTATGATGCACTGAAGCCACAAATCGACCTCAGACAACATTTTGAGTTGTAAAATGGCGACTTTTGGTGACTGGTAAACTGCCGAAAATGACCCAAAAACAACCAAATATGGGTGTTTCTTTAACCAGAATGATGCTCAGAGGCCAGAAATTGTCTCCAAATGCCGTTTTGAAATCCAATATGGCGACTTCCGGTTCCTAAACAACAGTGGCAAAAGACCAAATAACACTCATTATAGGTATTTCCGGGATTGTTATGATGCACTAAAGCTACAAATCGACCTCAGACAACATTATGAATTGTAAAATGATGACTTCCGGTGAATGGGAAACTGCCGATTAAACGATGATTGCATCATATTCGTTTCGTTTCCATCACTGCTTGGGATTAGTTTACATTTACACGTCGTGGCCTGATTATTTGAATATTTCTTCTTCGTGCCTCGATAAGCTACATCTATTATATTATCAATATTTAACTCCTGGAATGGCGTTAGTTTTACATACAAACAATATACGCACGAAATCTACAACATATTTTTTTCTGTTAAAGTATGAAATTGAGTCAACTAAATCTAAAATTGAGTAAACTCAGTTTCGTGTGTGAGAATGTCACACGCTCACAGAAATTCAACAACAATGCACAGTGGTACAGTAAGGCAATGTAGGCGGACATGAGTTTAGTCTATTTAGTCTATTTTTTATGTGCAAATGAAAATTAGGGTGTTCCTGAAATCGACTAAATAAAAACACTAACTTTTTTATTTGCAGAAATAAATGTATACATTCATCGGCACAGTTGTAGATCAACTAATTTTAAGCAACTTTCGGTATTTCTTCACAATATTTATACAATATTTGTTCTTTCAAATGATACCAAAAAATATTATTTATGTTTGCCCTAAACGGAGACATTAATATTTTAAAAGGGAAAACTCTTCATCTGTACAATATATCGACAATGTTTTTTCGTCAAAATTGGCGTATTTTTGATTAAAGTTACCGAAGAAAACTTTGTTTTTAAATTTGAAGAGCGAAAAGACTGTTTTTGGAAACCGAATTTATTGTCTACAAAAATGTTACTTAGAATTAGTTGGTCTACAAGTTTGCCAAAGAATGTTTACAATTATTTATGTAAATAAAAACAAGTTAGTTTGTTTTTAGTTCGTTGATTTTAGGACCACCCTAATTTTCATTTGCACATAAATAGAGGACTATGTATAAAAAACAACTTTTTACAAAAACTATGGCTTTAAACCGCAAACCAAAACCGCAACGAAAAGCTTATGTCCGCCTAAAATGCCTTACTGTACCACTGTGCAATGAGTTTAGTTACCTTTTTCACCACAAGAGGGGGTGTTCCTTGTCTGTCTTCACGGAAATATATGGGAAATCCTAGAGTGAACTATATTGTTATTTTAAGATATTTGGAAGTATGCTATGAGTTGAATACTCATGGGATATGTACGGTTGGTCTGAATCCGGATCATGCAGTAGTGGCGCGCAGTTCCGAGCTGGTGTGTAATATTCAACCTCAAATTAACTAGAAAACCGCACATTTTCACTACATTCAACCTGACCGCTTCTGGCTGGCAGGAGGAAACAGAAGTAGCACCAGCAGCAGTAACTGGACCAGATTGATGTTTCCAGCTTTTCGTCCCTAAACTGGGTTGGCTAGGAACTCTACGGCTATCTACGAAAGCACGGAACCTGAACGTACAACCGTGAGCAATCGATGCGTTTTTTTTTGTTAAGGTGAATCGTTCGAAATCGCGACCATTGGTGCACTCAGCTTATTTAATTGCTTTCGTTAAGTTTATGGTGAACTACGCTTCGATTTTCTCAATCTAGTTTACATTTCGTAAAGTGACAAAGCTATTCTTTTGTGATTTTTACCTGCGTATAGTAAAGTGTACCTGTTAAATTAACCGAACGTTGTGAAATATCGTTGAATCACTAGTTTGCTGCCGCCAACGAGCAATTTAATTGTGTGGATTCTCCAGCCAAGTTGTACAAGCTACCTTGTTCTGTTTTGATAGTAAAACACATCTTTCGTCGAATTTTGCCGCTCTTTGCGCCACGAAGTGAATCAAAACAGAATGGAGAAGAAACTGTGTGGAGAATGTAAACAAGCTGTCAATGATATCGAACCAATCCGATGTGGCTTCTGTGAAAACTGTTACCACATAAACCAACAATACTGTGGTTTTAACAGTAGAGTGTGCAAGGATCTTTTCGCACTTGGCAAAATTATGTTCATTTGCCCGGAATGCAGAGAATTGCTTAACGGTCGTTCTATTAGCTCATATATAGCAGATATGCAACTACCACAGTTAGAGCAACCCGCACAAACTACGCATCTCACTGAACTGCCGGCTCAGGTTCAAAAACTCATCGAGGTTGTTGATGGTTTAAGCAAAAAAATCGACAATTTCTCTCAAATATCGATGAATGGGAATTCTGCTCTCGGCACCCCATCTACCTCGTTTGCCACTCCTGTATGGCCCAACAAGTCGCCGAACAGAGCGGGCACCCATCCCGGTTCAACCTGATCGTGGTGAAAACAATATCGATTTAAGCGATCTTTCAGTGCCATCCATCGCTTCAATCGCAGTACAGAAACGCTTTTGGCTATATCTGTCGGGTTTGAATCCACAACTTACCGATAATGATATTCAAAAAATCATCTCACGCTGCTTGGATACAACTGAACCTGCTGCTGTTGTTCGGCTCGTTAGGAAAGGAACGGATACATCCAACTACTCGTATGTGTTCTATAAAATCGGCCTGGATCTGGACCTAAAGAGCGTCGCTTTGAATCCTGCCTCGTGGCCTACTGGACTGCTGTTTCGTGAGTTTGTCGACATACCAAAAAACTAATATGCGATGCCGACTACACTGCAAGCAACGAGCATGAGCCTGTTGGTAACGAATTTTTGCGATCTACTGTGGAATTTTTGCGATCTACTGGGAACCTTCGGGTTTCCACCAAAGGCGAGTATCTTGATGATTTTTCCCAACAACCTGTACCGTGTAGTAACGTTTTTCAGCACACTGCCCAACATACGAATGCTGTTTGGTTGTTCTACCAGAACGTTCGCGGTCTACGCACAAAAATCGACGAGTTTTACCTGGCAACTAACGACTGCAATTTCGACGTGATCGTGTTGACTGAAACTGGACTGAACAGCCGCATCAACTCACAGCAACAGTTTGGCGACACGTTTAATGTTTTCCGGTGCGATAGAAGCTCTATTAACAGTGATAAACGTTCTTTTGGTGGAGTTCTGGTCGCCGTTAATAAACGATACCCGAGCGCTCTGTTATATACTTTACATGGCAACCATCTGGAACAGATATGCGTGAGCACCACTATTTGTGGCTCGAAAATATTGCTTTGTGCAGTGTACATCCCGCCAGACAAAACCAACGATCCAGCCATAATTGACGCACATATTGCCTCGGTCACCGAGCTGTGCAACAAGAGATCAGCTGGTGATAACGTTTTAATCTGTGGTGATTTTAATCAGCCTCGCATCGTTTGGACACAGGAGAGTGAAACGCACACCAATTCTTCTCAATTGTCTGCTGCTAGTGCTGCGTTGATTGATGGCATGGACTTTTTAAATCTGCGCCAAGTGAACCAGCAATTAAACCATCTCGACCGCATGCTCGACCTTATTTTTTGTTCTTCCGAGCAAACTTGTGTCGTCGATGTTTGTGTTGCCCCACTTGTTCCCGTTGACCTGCATCATCCTTCGCTAGTTATATCGTTGCCAATTATATCCAAAATGACGACACCGGAATCGTCAGCGGACAGCACTAGAACTTTGAATTACCGCAAAATTGACTTCACGGCTATTACAGAGTACTTACAAAGTTTCGACTGGGAGAATCTTTACGGAGTAATTGATGTTGATGATCTAGCTAACTCGTTTAGTGAAACATTATGCCAGTGGCTGAGGCAAAATTTACCGACAGTTAATAAGCCTGCTTCCCCTCCATGGGCTACTTCGCGGCTACGTGCACTGAAGCGCATACGAAATGCTTGGCAGCGTAAATACCGAAACATTAAAACAAACGAGACAAAAAGTAATTTTAAACGAGCAAGTACAGATTTTCGTCGATTGAACGCCAGCTTATACAAAACCTATGTAATGCGGGTACAAACTGATCTCCGTCGAAACCCTAAACAGTTTTGGAACTTCGTAAATTCGAAGCGAAAGTGTTCGGTAATTCCTTCTAATGTTTACCTCGATGGAACAGAAGCAACATGTTCCCTGGATTCATGTGAGTTGTTTGCTAAATTTTTCGCTTCTGTTTTCGCCGACAGCACTGCTTCCGAATCGGATGCTGAGATTGCTTCGGCAGATGTACCGCTAAACTTAGTTGATCTAAGTACATTTGAAATTACTGCGGACATGATACTGAAAGGTGCGAAAAGACTTAAAACTTCTTTTTCCGTGGGGCCCGATGGAATCCCAGCAGTAGTTTATACCCGTTGTGCAACCGTTTTAGCTGAACCCTTATCTCGCATTTTCAACCGATCATTTGAGCAAGGAAAATTCCCGCAGATTTGGAAGCAGTCGCACATGTTTCCTGTATTTAAAAGTGGAGATCGGCGTAACATCAGGAATTATCGGGGCATTACCAGTCTTTCTGCCTCGTCTAAATTGTTTGAAATTGTAGTTAGCTCGAGAATCTTCTTGTACGAAAAACTACATTTCTAGCGACCAACACGGGTTCATGCCGGGACGTTCTGTTACCACAAATCTTTTGGACTTCACTACGACTTGCATATCGCACATGGAGCAAAAGGCCCAGATTGACGTCATATACACTGATTTAAAGGCAGCTTTTGACCGAATTGATCACCGCATACTTTTACGAAAGCTTTTGAGACTTGGTGCGTCGCAACAATTTGTTGGTTGGCTAAGATCCTACTTATGTGGTCGGACACTACGCGTGATGTTGAGCTCCTGTTTATCCTCCACGTTCTCCAATACATCTGGAATACCACAAGGTAATAATATGGGGCCGCTCCTTTTCTTACTTTATTTTAACGATGTGACATTGCTATTGAGTGCTGGATGTAAGCTGGTGTATGCTGATGATCTGAAGCTGTATTTGGCTGTGCGGACCATTGATGATTGTCGTGAGTTACAAAGACTGTTGGATATTTTTATAAGTTGGTGCCGCAGAAACTGGCTCATAGTTAGTATTGCGAAATGTCAGACCATGACATTCCATCGTATTGCGAATCCTGTCCTGTTCGACTATAAGATTGATGGTCATGTGATCGAAAGAGTGGATCAAGTAAACGACCTTGGTGTTTTGCTCGATGCCAAGCTCAACTTTAATCTGAACCGCTCATTTATCATTTCTAAGGCAACTCGACAACTCGGCTTCATTGGTAAAATAGGACGTGATTTTAATGATCCCTACTGTTTGAAGGCGTTATACTGTTCACTCGTGAGACCAATATTAGAAAATGCGTGTTTTATTTGGTCTCCTTATCAGCTTAGTTGGACTCTGAGGATTGAACGAGTACAAAAAAAATTTATCCGCTTAGCATTGAGAAATCTTCCCTGGCGTGATCCCGCTAACCTACCACCGTATTCCGAGCGGTGTCGCCTTATTGGCCTTGACACGCTTGAACGACGCAGGAGAATCCAGCAAGCCGGATTTGTGGCCTAATTATTGAATGGCGAAATTGACTCACCGAGAACCCTATCTTTGCTGAATTTTCGCGCTCCGCAACGCTCATTAAGGTCCACTGGATTGCTACAACCCAGAGTGCATCGCACAATGTTCGGTTACAATAAACCTGTCACTGCATGTGTTCGAGCATTCACTTCAGTTGAAGAGATCTTCGAATTCGGTGAACCGTCGAACAAATTCCTACGAAAAGTGACTATGTCTAATATTTTTTAATTGACCATATAGAATAATATTAGGACCAATGTTTTATATGCTGACTCGGGGCAACCCAATGTATTTTGTTGAATTTAATGTTAGTTCGTAATGTTTGTAGTTTTACTATTGACAAATTGTAAATGCGTAATATTGTAAATGTTTAAAATTGTAAATGTATTCTTAACAAAAGATGATGGGGTTTTTATGCCTCCATGAGGATGGCCTCAAAAGGCTTTTCCCCATCCACTAACTTTCATGGAGACCAATATGGTCAGATGAAAATAGATAATAAATAATAATAATAAATAATTTAGCAGCTGCTATTATGGTGCGTATATTGTGACAACAAGACCTATAACCGATTGAAATAGTGAGCCTTTAAAATTTAAACTAGTCGTTGGAAACGAACTGTTTAGCTGTAAGTTACGAGTTTGATCTACGCTTAGAGCAATAAAAAAATTAAAATAATAATAGCTAAAATAATAATAGTAATAGTTTAGCTGATCACTCGTTTCTCCGTATGTGCGTAGCCCTATTCATTTCTTGCTGTTCTCAGCGAATATTCAATCAAGTTAACTGGTAGAACAACGCAAACTATTATTTATCCTTAAATTTAACGGCGTTTACTGTTAGTCCGCAAACGACGCTTATCAATATACGCTACTCGCTGAACATCGATTAGCAGAATTCGCAACAAAAAATTTATGATGGAATTTACATAATCATACATGTTATGGTGTTTTATTAGTTATTAAAATTAGTTTATTTGCTCTTCCCAAAGTTATCGTCCCATATCGCAAATATTATTTCAATCTAGTATTGCTTGAAGCTGCTTAGTGAACGCAAACTACACGAAATATAGGAAGTTTGATTTTCACTTCCCTCATACCGATAAAAACATCAGTCAGCATCAAAATACTTGAACGGTGTTTGAGTAAACCATCTTTTCTAATAGCCACTCTCGAAGTATTTGAACATGATCATGCTTCGAACTACTGCGTACAAATCATCAGCAATTTATAAATTTTTAAGTCCCTCCCATACAAATTTAGCGAGTTAGCGATAAGCGTTCGAAAACCGACGATGACGGTTTCACTAACCAGCTGGAAATCTACACGCAAAACTCTTCCTTATTACTTTAGAAGCAATAGCGCAATATTGCCTTTTGGGTAACAAAGCTATTACTTTAAAGGCAATAAAATTCTTCCCCAGTCAAGTAACAACACATACTGCCATATATTTAGCACGTGTTACGGGAGTGTACGACTATCTAATAATGGTCGTTTCAAACACATGCAAGATTTTTTCTGTCGAAAACTGCTCCCTTTCTATCTCAAGCAAAAAAAAAAATCATACACCGTCGCATATGTTGCACATGTTACAAGTTTCTTCAATCTCCAATTCATCCGGTATGCGTGTATTAGTTCGCATACGGAGTAGAGAAAAAATATGAGAAGAGCTGCCAAGCAGCATTTTGCCCGTCATAGAGTATGCAAACGTTGATGATTTCAAAGACTTGAAATGCGTCTTGAAATGACATCACGATCTGTAAACTGCGTTAGAGAAAAACAAAAACATTCGCTTTCCTGCAAGATATCTAAAACACATACTCATTGGTTCATGGAAACTCATTTGCACCTGTTTGAAAATACAATGCTCGAGCCTAACCAGACAATATTCGCAACTTCGGCAACTCTGGTCAGACAGTATTACATATTTCCATTTCAAGTAAACACTGGGGAACGAAACGAAAGTGTTTCTAATTAGACATTTGAGGTTGACGGTTGAGATTCTGATTATGTGTGGATGAAAGGGACAAAAATGAACCTGATCGTTGCATCAATACAAATGCAGCGAGTGAAGTCTTGCTAACACATGCATTGCGGTGCTTGGCTGTATGTTCTCCTGCAGAAACACATACAAGCGTGTGGCCGTCATAATTTTTATTACTTTTTGTTTGTTACTCTTTGTGTATAATGCGCAGTCATGAGACACAAAAAGTAAAAAAAAAAATGCCCTAAAGTAATAAATTGTTCCCCGTTTGCGCTGGGTGTAGCAAAATCGATAAATTAAAATTAGAGTCGCTCACTACTCATTTTCGAATAGGTTTAAAGCACTGGTTCCGACCAAATCAGTACTTTGATAGTTATAAAAAATAAACGTTATTACAACAATCATAAAATCTGGAATCTGAACGAAATTTACAAACTAATGCGGGTAAGTATGCTTATTAAATCGTTTTCAATAGAACCGTTAAAACCTCTGACAGTTATATCAGTTCACTACAAAGCCTAGCGTAGGGTACAAATTTTAATTGGTTTTCGAATTTCGTTTAGTGGTAGTTTCGCCTTGTTGGAAAAAGTCCTAATCATTGAAGCCGTGCCTCAGAGTGGTGAAAGTTCCGCATTCCCGACTGATGAAAAAGTATAGGTAACGGGTAAGTTAAAAACAAGGCCAACTATCAGGGGAAACTCTGAGTGTCAGCCTAAACCAAACCAAACAACCAATAACTACCCCTTTCTTTCCCAGCACAGCCGACACTAAAGTATATAAACGATTTGTTGTTGTTATTGTTTTGCTCGCTTGAGTGCACAACGACATGTCTACCGAAAGTATAACACACAGCAGTCACGTAAAGCTAGCATGCATTACCCTTCATCGTCTAACCGATCACTGTAGCAAGAGGTTGATTTGTTGAACCAGCAGCAAGTGGCAAGTCGGTTGCGCAGCATGCGGTGATTTCAAGTACATCGCAGGGTTCCACAGTGAACGGACCAACAGAGAAAACTGGCGGTTGGCACTGGTGATTACAGATCATCTTCCACAGCAGTAAATTTTGGATCTCCCGTCTGAACGCATCGTCATGCAGGCATGTCAGCACTGCTGAACATGTCTAGACATGTTAGTGATTCTGTACGGATCTTATGTATTCGTCGTTCGGCCACTGCTAATAGTTAGTTGTTCGTTGGCTGGTAATATGTGTTGTTTGCTTAAGGTGGTCCCCGTGGCTCTGTGGTTAGCGATGTCGGTCGGCTAGCTCTCCCACAAGGTTATGATATCGGGTTCGATTCCCGATCGAGTCGAGGATCTTTTCGAGCTGGAAATTTTCTCGACTCAGCACTGGGACACGGTGTATCATTGTACTTATCCTACACATGCAGAATGTGCCAAAAACAATATCGATAACAAATTCTCTCAACTAGTTTAGTTGATCGAGACCGCTATTAGCACCCAGGCTAAGCGTGAGATATCGTTTTTTGTCGCTTAAGGTATGTTTAGACTATCTGATTTATTCATCTGATTCGAGGTGATTGCTCGAAAATATATCGAATGCAATGTTGGTTCACGCTTACACCTATTCAATATTGTGCTTCAATGTCGAATGTATTGTCGAATGGAATAGGAACGTTTTTATTTATCGTTCGACTCCAAGGACATAGCAACTTTTGATTTTTTTCAGTCTTTTGTTTTGGCTTTCCATAACAAACATCATTTTCGTTTTGACATTGACATTTGACATTCATTTGGCAGTTTTTCCTTTCGACTTGTACAAGCAGTGTGAACACCGCCATATAAACAGGTTCGACAAAGTATGTCGAACGGTAAATCGAGCAGACTTTCGATTTCTGCAGTGGTCAAAATCAGACCGACATGTCGAATAGTTTAAGCGTACCTTTACTTGCAGTGTGTGAGAAGGAATAATAAGGACGTGTCATCGGCAAACAGCAATCTGCAATGACGATTAATTAAACAAACTTGCCGGTATAACTTTTGTGAAAAACCAAAATGGTACTTTCAGTGCTCTGAAATTATAACTAAAAACATTCCTTTCGCCAAACGTTGCAGCAAAGATGACTAGAACAAAATACCTGACTCTTGCAGAATTCATCGGACATGATTGTCGCTGCGCGTGAGCAGAAGTCGAACTAATTTATACACTGTTAATATAATGTTAATATAATGTATACTTAACGTCAAAATCAACTGACGACAAGGCCAAGACATGACTGCTGAAAGGTGAAACAATTTTTTCAGTATCCATGTGGACGACTGTACGGTGCTGCCATCCGAAAAATGATAATAACGTGTACGAATGTTTAGTTCTCAATCATGAAACTGTTTGGAAGACTCAAGAATAATCGGCGTGTCATTCAAAATTTAGCGTACCATCAGAAATTCTTGATAACGCACGCTCTCCAGCCAAGTTTTCCACTCTTGCCGAGGTTGATAAAACTAACATCGGGTGCCCCGGTGAACCTGACCAAATGCACAATGGTGCTGAAACCTGGCTTGCGACATATCAAAATGTAAGTGTTGGTAGAATGGGACCTGAAAATATATATAACCCCTCAGTATAAACTCCCACTCTGACAGTCAATTTCACACTTTTCTTTCGTACTTTGAATTGCAAAAAATATGGCAATAGCATTAAAATGACAATATCAATAATCTGCATGTTATCTTAAGCGTCGAGCTGACAAAACTGCTACACCTTTTTCATATACAATCTTGAGCAGCTCAACGATCGATGACGGACTATGCACGATAAATCGGTTTTGCTCATAGTGACAATTTTATGAGAATTTAAGTCATTAGATGGCAGCACTAACCGTCGAAAATCAGTCGTATTCAAAATGTATGAAAAATATGGAAGTTAGGTATCTTGTTCTAGTTATCTTTGGTTGCAGATAGTGACAAAAGCTACGTAAAATCGTATATTTGAAATCTCGATTTTTGCTGAGTGTTCGTTGTTTGATCGAAACTGTTTTATTTTTATATTGTGACACACTGATAGAGTTCTTTTAATTTATTTATCAAACGGTTTGCCTGAGTTGTGTAATCGTATCAATCTAGCGGTCTAATCTGGCCACAATACTTAATAACTCGAACAAAAGCAACGAATTTAACAAAATTTAAAATTGCTTGATCATAAAAACATGATCGCTTTCAGTGAAAAACTATTCTCTTTTATGGATTTTACCGTCACTTTTTAATCGCCTGAAGTACAAGGTGTACAATAAGTTCGAATACACTTTAAAAATGTGTTAACCCTCTCCCGCTCACAAGGTTTATCATTAAAATTTATGTCTTCACAAGAAAATTCAAGCTGAACACTTTGTAGACTAACTAAAACTACTGTCAACTGTAGTATTTTGAAGAAAATGCTCAGTGATGCTCTGAGGCAGCATATAAAAGTTTATGGTACAATCGTAAGCACAACCAACTATTTTATATCAAGTTATGATGATTATAATTCTTGGTGCTTTAGAGTCACCATGAGCGGGATGAGGTTAAACAAATGAAAATACAAGATTTACTCTTCCAGAGTAAATTTTTATTGAGACAATATTTATTGAGAACCTTTGCGATGTATCAGCTGGGAGCACCCCCGCTTTGTGCTGCACGCACGCGACACGCACCTGGTCTATCGGTATCTTGCCACAGACCTTGGAAATGAGCTTCTTAAATTAGTCCCTATTACTCACTTTATGTTCGTCAGTATGTACAGTCATACATAAAAGTCCAGGGAATTGACGTATGATGTGATGTTTTATCGAGAAAATCAGTCAAAATCTCTCGACATCACGCTGTGGGTCGCCGTGCGGGTCGATGCATTGTCCTGTTGAAAGACGTAATGATCCTTCCTGTAGAGGTCCCGAGATCCCGGGGCCAAAACCTTTTCCAGAAACTCGTTCTTATAGTACGCAGCGTTGATTTCCACGTTTTTGTCGATAAACACTAGAGCTTCCCATGTCTGGATACGACCCCCAAACGATCACCGACGCGGCGCTCTGGTACCGCGGGATGTTTATTTAGGACGGGGAGAAGCTGGCCAACGTCGGCGCCCACATCCGATTATTTTGGAGTTTATGCGGCTGTTGCAAGAGTTGCTAATCAGAAAATACGAACTCCTGACCTGCGTGCCGCGAAATTACTTTACTACGACGCACAGTGCAACGTTCCATAGACAAAAATCAAAAAAGTGGATTTCTTATTGAACCAATTCTACATGCTGGTAAGTTTCATACATGTTTGAGACATACTGTAATGATATCAATAATCTCTCAAGTTTACTCATACGATTATGGCACGCATCTTCTGCGAAGTGGTTACAACTATTTAAGTGACACGTTATTTTTAAAAAATTTTCTTAGTTTTCAAATTAATTTTTTCATATACTCTATATCTTTTCATGTTAAGACCAAAATGGCAACGGTAGAGGCATGTAACTACTACATTTCACATGTTACTAATGAAACATAACCTAGCGCATTTGGATGTCAAAGGCTTTTTAGTCATGCTTATTTATGCTTAGAGGAAAAAGAAACTTTAGATTTAAAATCGATTGTCAAAAAAATACCTCAAAGTACCTATCTGAATTTCACTTTTTCCTCTTATTTGGAATGTCCTTCAAACTTTGTAAGTGATTGCCATTGCTCAAGTTTGCTCTTTTAACCGCAATTCGCGTTTTCGAATGATACCTCTGGAACCAAGAGTGAGCAATTTGTCGTACATCTGTCTCTTATTTTTATGTATAATACGTAATTTATGTGCAAAACACATAAAAGATTCCTGAATTATCAATGTCTAGATGTTTTGCAACAGTAAACTATAAATTAACACAATTAAAAGAGAATTAAATAGAAATAATCATTGAAAACTGAAAGTGATGGCGTTTAGGTCACTTTTTCATCGCCTAGAAATTGTTTTGATATGCTTTTCAAGCCTTTTATCTCGAAATGGATAATATTCTTGGAAAATTATCATTTTGTGCTTCTGTACAAAAAATGGCGTTTGAGACATTTTTGTGATGACGTATTTGACATTCGTCAATTGTGCAAATAGTAGCTCTCATCGGTACTAAACATTTTTCGTGTCACACCAATTGAAAAAAATACTAGAATGGCTGATTTGTTTTTTTTTTGTCCCGCGTTCCCATACATTCAACGCACTGTGCGACGCCGTGGTACTCCTTCATAGTGCACGTTAAACAAACAACAAATGACAACAAGTCGACACCGTGCGCGTCGGTTAGCCTCTATATGAGGGTGAAACTGACATCAATACTATGACACAGAACGCACATGGTGCGCATCTACACAACGATGAAAAGTTGTATTCGATTCAATTTATTTCCCATGAAGATACATTAATTATACTGGTCAACACAGGTGCACTCTAACAGCTCAAACCGGAAATATAAAATACACTAAGGTCGTTTCTAACGCGGTTTTTTACGCGGGTTTTTTTAATGCGGCTTTTTTACGCGGATTCCGGAATTTACGCGGTTTTTTTACGCGGATTCTGGAATTCACGCGGTATTTTTTTTTGCTCGGATTTCAGTTTATCTTCACTCGAATTACAAAATCAACGCAGGTTTTTTTTTTACGCGGATTCCGGAATTTACGCGGTTTTTTTACGCGGTTTTTTTACGCGTTTTTTTACGCGGCACGTATCCCCCGCGTAAAAAGCGACTTTAGTGTATAAATAGTTTTATTCATAACAGAAGACGCGTCTCACACGGAAAAATCAAGACAATTGCATCGTAGAACAGAGATTTGACGGCAAACGTGTGGAGACGTCTTTGCGTAAGCACACCGGAATTTAACTTTTTCTTTACCAAGTTAGCAAACTTCACGGGAATTGAATTTCTATCTGTTATTCAAGAGCAGCAAATCCCAGTGTCTTTGTAGTTGGAAAACAATTTTGTCGATGAGGCCTCATAAAAACGAGTGAATAAATAAGGAAGATAGCATGTTGTCGAAAAGACATACATAATGTATATATTTTACGAATTGACAGAGGGAATTCACTCCCTAAACTTTTTCCCACAAGACAATGTTTACCCCAGGAAGCAGAAACATATGAGATGTTTTTTTTTGATACACGCTCCAACTGTAATACATCGTGAATCGAAGTGAGACTTTCTATTGAAATCAGTGTTTAATTCCATTGGTTCATAACAGGTGATTGCGCCCTACACAAGTTATTTATCAAATACCGGGCGCTATTACATTATTACTACGACAAACAAATCCTCCTACCATATATTGCTGCGCGCATGTGATATCTAGGATGAATGAAATTCGATACATGGTTTGCCATTTATCTTCCATTTGCACAAAATATGTTTTTTTCCATCGTCATAGCCGTCGTTGTCGCCTTCGACGGACAAGGGCATTTAGACCTCCATCCGTCATCGTGTAGTGCCGTAAACCGTGAAGTAATAATGGCATTTTCTGTCTCTCTTGAGGTTAGCAAAAGAATAAACACATACGCAGTCCTATCATAAGTATGAAACACTATTTGATTCATTGCATGAAATTTATCAAATTGAAAAATAACATTTCGGTAACAATTTGCATTTCCGCGTTGTTTGCTGAGTATGTTATGCTTTCGCTGACTCCCGCTCATATACTAGAGTCAGTGGGAGGGAAATGAAAATTCCTAAACGCGATGGTTTTGCTGGAGAAGCAAGTTTCATTATAAAAGTAGGTTTCGGTTTTACTCAAACATTCGAATGACTCGTGTTGCATAAGTAGAGATTCGATGAAAAGTTTTACATATTCGAATCGGAAGCACGACATAGTATTTTCACAGTTTCCTTTGATGGTTATTTTTTACGTAACATTGAGTGAACGATCGATCGGTTGTAGGAACCGAGGACCAACAGGCGCGATTGTGCCTTTCACAGCGGAATTTATGTGGAAGTTCGTTTTACGGCACAGACAAATGAATAAAGTTTTATTTATTTGATACCATCTGTAAGAACACGTCTAGTGTCCGATGAAAGAAATATATTTGTCTGTGTTGTGAAATTCTTTCACTTCGAAGAAGCCATTTATCGTCGTTCGTAAATGTGTCGTAAAGTTAGAGCAGATTTACATGCTTTGGCTAGAAGTCTGGATATGAAGCAATTGCAATTGCTATCCGAAACATTCACTGAGATTAAAAAGAATTATGATTTGCAGGAAATAGCTCAGGAACACTTTGAATACGCTTACAAAGTCGATCATGAGCATACATTTGCAATGACAAAACGAACCCAATTGATTACTAATTTGAATGGCAACGATGTATTGTGTCCCAACGAAATCATTATTTATCTCTATTCACATTGATTGTAATAAAAATAAACAGCAATTGGGGGTGATTAGGGCCAAAAGTGGTTGATCGGAATTCATTCGGTAAACTTTCACTCCTCTCATTGTTGATAGTGTGCTTTTGGTCTAACCGAAAATTGATGCTGATTTGGTAAACTATTATTAATACTAATTTATTTCCCAATAACATAGTCGGCTCAACCATCTAAACGGTAATTCAATTTAATTGAAGCGAGTTGACTGTTTGAGGCTTTCCCCAACAAACAAAGCGTTAATTAAGCTGTGTGTGAACCATAATCACAAAGTTATAGTTCTTGCTCCGATTCTGAATTCAACTCAAACCATGAACTGCTTTCAGTGATCAGTAATGAATACCGCGAACATAGTTATGCTAATAACTTGCTGACTGTCTGGGGTTATGCAGGCATTCTAAATCAAAAACAATAACGACGGCAATCAATGGAATGACGGTATCAGGGGCGGACGAAGGCTGATTTGAGCTGCAGGCGAAGACTGATTTTGCCGCTCCCCCCCCCCCCCTCAAGTTTTTATTTTATATGAAACGCATTTTCTATAGACTCGAAAATTTGATTAGACAGCATCTGCCGCTCATAGCAAGTCCGTCCCATTTGCGTTTTGGTGCTGATGAGAAAACAGCAATCACAAATCGTAACACTTTAGGGGAAGTTTTTCACTCAAATGATTTTTCAATCAATACCACCAACAGAATTTAGTACTGCAATGACAATCTAACACATTTGCATCATAAAACTTGCAGACACACCGAAATTTGATTAAAATTTGTTGAAAATCATAAGCTGGGACTCACATGCGATTACTTTAAGGGTACGTAGCCAGAATGATAGCAAGTCAGTCCCATAGCCAGCTACGACCGGTGATGAAAAACCAACTACTGCAAATCGATGGCGGTGCTATAGCTTGCGTTTGGAATGAATCCATCGCTGGTCAATTCATAAATGAACTTCTCTCGTGCTTCATCAAACAAGTTTTTTGTGAGAAGCATAACACAATATACCAACTACGCCGCTCAAAATGAAATTAGATTTTGTTTTTACATTTGATACTACTGATAAATTCAAAATCAGGGGGGTAATTTGTTCTAAATTTCCCTGAGAGCGGTCACACGTTCGTGACGGCGGACAGCTTCCACGTAGCAGTGGAAGTAAATATGAAAAAAACACCTATAGCTTAGGAAAATGTTTGCTCCGTTAAAAAACAGCTAAGTAGCGTACCGAAGTACTTGGTATAACTGACAAATTCTTCAAAACGAAATTCACGACAATAATTGAACAATTCATTACCACATCTTTACATAAAATACGGATAAAATACGAAAAGTAGTATTTACTAAAGAATGCTTTAACTAACAAAACAATGACACACCTAAAGCGTTCACTGTCAACAAACAACAGCTGATGGAAGCTACTGGTGGAAACTTTGTTTTGAAGAAAACATTGTACTATCAGCTAGAGCCACACGAAGTAGAACGCGTAAAATTCAACCAAACCTCCTATCGAATATCACTTGGTACATCCAATTCTAAACCTGAAGTCCATAAGGTGTGGTAAACGTCACAATTTTCATAATCATTATTGGCTGTTGGGTTAAATTGCGAAGGTTTTTTCAATGGGACTGACTTGCGATCACTTTTACTATGGGACAAACCGACTTGCTATTTTTTTCATAGTTCCTCAGAACGAACTATTCGAAAATATTTGTTTTATAGAAAGTAGATATAAAAAGGAATAGATTCCATAAATAAGCTCAAAATTGATAAAAATGCAAATGGGACGGACTTGCCATGAGCGGCAGATGTGTTGTGTCAACAATTCAAAAATTAACTTTTCATGCTTTCAATGTTGCAAATTTTTTTATCGTTTCCGACATATCAATTTCTTGAAGCACCTGTCTTTTTATCGATAGTATCGCCAAGCCACACAAACGTTCTTGCGACATGGTCGATCGTAGTTACGTCTTAATAAGTTTTAATTTTGAGAAACTTCTCTCGCCACTTGTTACTTACTTACTTTACTTTACTTTAGTTTTAAGGATTATCAAACCAGTGCCGAATCCAGAATACGTCGCCATGTCACTCGGTCTTGGGCTGCTATCCTCCAATCGCCCCTAACACCTATTTCGCGTGCATCCTCGTCGACAGCACACATCCAACGAGTGCGGGGTCTACCCCGAAGTCGACGACCTCTATCGGGATTCCTGCTAAATATAGCCTTCGCTTGACGCTCATCCGGCATTCTCGCTAAATGCCCAGCCCACTGAAGCCTGCCGTGTTTTATCCGCTTGACTATATCCGCCGATTTGTATGCCTGGTACACTTCATGGTTCATGCGTCTGCGCCAAACACCATTTTCTAGTTTGCCGCCAAGGATTGAACGCAAAATCCTACGCTCAAAAACACCAAGAGCTCGCCGATCAGCCTCTCTCAGCGTCCATGATTCATGGCCGTAGAGAGCCACCGGAAGAATCAGTGTTTTATAGAGTGCAAATTTTGTACGGATTTGCAGACTGTGGGACCTTAGCTGGTTACGTAGTCCGTAAAAGGCCCTGTTTGCGGCTGCTATCCGCCTCTTTATTTCACGGCTAACCTCGTTGTCACATGTCACTAATGTTCCCAGGTAAATAAATTCGTCGACTACTTCAAATGTTTCCCCATCTAGCACCACCGCAGCACCAACCTCCGACGGACTACCACGCACTCTGTCAGCCACCATGTATTTCGTTTTGGCAGAGTTTATGACGAGCCCTAATCTCGCAGCTTCCCTCCTGAGAGGTCCGAAGGCCTCTTCCACAGCTCTACGGTTGATACCAATGATGTCGATATCGTCCGCAAAACCGAGAAGCATGTGCGACTTCGTAATGATGGTGCCGCTTCTCTGCACACCAGCTCTCCGTATAGTACCTTCCAATGCGATGTTGAACAATAAGTTCGACAGCCCGTCACCCTGCTTCAAACCATCTAACGTCACGAAAGGGTCCGTATCTCACCGGCTATCCTGACGCTTGATGTAGAACCTTCAAGCGTGGCACGAATTAGCCTAATCAGCTTTGTTGGGAAGCCATGTTCAATCATAATCTGCCATAACTCATTTCTCTTGACTGAATCGTACGCTGCCCTGAATTCTATGAACAGATGGTGCGTCTGCAAGTTGTATTCTCGAAATTTATCGAGGATTTGTCGCAAGGTAAACATTTGGTCCGTCGTGGAGCGTGCCCCTCGAAAACCGCATTGGTACTCGCCAACAAAGGTCTCCTGCAACGGCCTCAGTCTGTGGAACAGGATGCGGGAGAGAATTTTGTACACGGTATTGAGAAGTGTTATGCCCCGATAATTGCTACAGTCCAGGCGATGGCATTTTTTGTAGATCGGGCATATGAGACCCTCCAACCAGTCCGAGGGCATTTCTTCATCAGACCACACTCTCAGCATGATCCGATGGATGGCACGATACAGCTGTTCACTCCCGACTTTGAAGAGTTCGGCGGGAATGCCGTCCTTCCCGGCTGCCTTGCAGTTTCTCAGCTCTTTCGCTGCTTTCTTCACCTCGTCTATTGATGGTGGATCCACAGCTTGACCATCATCCTCAATAGTCATCCTGCTCCTTTCGACTCCACTGTTTCCCTCACCGTTCAACAGCACACTGAAGTGTTCCTTCCAACGCCTGGCCACCTCTGTTTTATCGGTTATCAGGTTCCCCTCCCTATCGTTGCGCATGACAGGAGCTGACACGTTTCGATTCCTAATTCCGTTGACCTTCTTGTAGAAGCTCGTGCCTGGAGAAGCAACCTTCCGCCTCCGCAAGAAGACGCACCCAATGCTGTCGTTTCTTCCGGCGATGGAGTCTCTTTTCAGCGGCTCTAGCATCTCGATATCTACCCACGCTCTGGCGAGTCACAGCCGTGGCCAACATGTGACCCCTGACGCGGTTCTTCTCCTCCGTCACTCGCTGGCACTCAGCGTCAAACCACTCATTGGACGCAGCTGCCGCAGTTGTACCCAACACTTCTCGCGCTGTAGTGCTCATCGAACTGTGGATGTGTCTCCTGAGCTTTCATTGTATGTCTTTTCCAGGAGCTCAAAGAACACCACTTGTTACACTAATGGGTAAAGTGAGTAAAATTTTCAAAGATACAAAAACATTTGAAAAAGTATCAATCAGTTGATTTTTTGTGATGTAGTTTAACGCATTCATTGGAGTCGTCTCAGCTGGCAACATGGGTGATAAAATAACAAGTTCTTGGTGCATTTCATGACCATCGATGTCTTTCTTGTGTGTGAGGATTTTCTGTAAATGTAGACAACTTTTCTCTAACTGATCTGAACTATTTTTCATTAACTGGAATCGATCATCGAACGATGCAATAGCTACATCCAATACAGAATAGAAGAAATTCACTTTGAAAGAGAGTTTTTTTCGATGTAATTGCCTATCAAGTCTATAGTGTTTTCGAGACTGCTATTTATTTTTTGAAGGTACCTACTCACTAAATTGATTTTGAACAAAATTGAATGCCAAGCTACTAAACTGCATAAGAATTTGATTTTTTTAATTTTTTTTGCTAGGCTTTTTGCAGTATTTCTTGCAAACGCATCTTGCTTCAGATCCTCGATTGCTTCATATAGGGCATAATAAATTTCTCCTATATTAAACCTCAAGGGAGTGACAGCATCAATTCGACTTTCCCAACGCGTTCCACTCAGAGGCTTTACCGTAAGAGAAGTAATGTGTTTTTTGAACGATGAGTTGAAGCAGAAAAGAAGTTGAAATTTTTTTAATTATAACAAGGCTAATTGGGAAAGATACAAAACTCATATTGAGAGAAATTTCAATAATGAGCTTGATTTGCAAAACGAAGTGAATATTGATTCCGCTTTGGAAGCATTAAAATGTGCAATTGTTGATGCCAGAAATTATTCTGTTCCAAAGGCTCAAGTGAAATTTGATTCACCAATAGTTAAAGAAAATCTTCAACTTCTAATTCGTTTGAAAAATGTCCGCAGACGTCAATATCAACGTTCTCGTGACCCTGTTTTTAAAACTATTTATAAAGATTTACAGAAAGAGATTAAACATAGATTTACTTTTCTGAGAAATCAAAATTTTGAGACTAAAGTTGAAAAATTGAAACCATATTCAAAACCCTTTTGGAAGCTATCGAAGATTCTTAAGAAACCTTCAAAGCCTATTCCAGTTTTAAAAGATGGTGAACGTTTTCTTGTATCAAATGAACAAAAGGCTCAAAGACTTGCTCAGCAGTTTGAGAGTGTTCATAACTCAAATTTGAATTTTGTGAGTACAATTGAAAATGAAGTCACACGTCAATTTGATTTAATTTCTTCCCAGAAATTTTTACCTGCAGAAATAATTGAAACTAACTTGAATGAGATTAAATCAATTATTAAAAATTTCAAAAATATGAAAGCACCTGGTGACGATGGAATCTTAAATATACTAATCAAACATCTCCCTGAGAGCACAATGGAATTTTTAGTGAAAATTTTCAATTGCTGCTTCAAAATTGCATATTTTCCCAAATTATGGACAAATGCAAAAATTACTCCAATTTTAAAGCCGGATAAGAATCCAGCTGAAGTTTCAAGTTACCGACCAATCAGTTTGCTTTCTTTAATAAGTAAACTGTTTGAGAGAATTATTCTTAACCGAATGATGTCACACATCAACGAAAATTCAATTTTTGCAAATGAACAGTTTGGATTTCGCCATGGGCATTCCACAACTCATCAATTGCTCAGAGTTACTAATATGATACGAGCTAACAAATCTGAAGGTTATTCCACTGGAGCTGCTCTTTTAGACATAGAAAAAGCATTCGACAGTGTTTGGCATAAAAGTTAGATTGCTAAATTGCAAACTTTTAATTTTCCAATTTTCCTAATCAAAATTTTGAAAAATTATCTTACTGATCGAACTCTGCAGGTTGTCTATCTGAATTCAAAATCTGATAGATTTCCTGTCAGAACAGGTGTGCCTCAAGGTTCTGTCTTGGGCCCAGTCCTGTATAACATATTCACTTCAGATCTTCCTGATTTGCCTCCAGGATGCACAAAGTCATTGTTCTGCGATGACACAAGCATTTCCGTAAAAGGAAAAAGCCTTCGTGTCATATGCAGTAGATTGCAGAAAAGTTTAGATATTTTTTCTTCCTACTTGCAAAAGTGGAAAATCTCTCCCAATGCTTCTAAAACTCAAATGATAATTTTTCCTCATAAGCATAGGGCTTCTTTCCTCAAGCCAAACAATAATCACGTTGTCAAGATGAATGGGGTTATTTTAAGTTGGTCTGACAAGGTTAAGTACATGGGACTAATTTACGATAAAAAACTTATTTACAAAGAGCACATTGAGAGTATATAAGCCAAGTGCATTATATCCTCTCATTAACAGGAATTCTAAACTTTGTTTAAAGAACAAACTTTTGATTTACAAACAAATTTTCAGACCAGCAATGCTTTATGCTGTACCGATCTGGTCAAGTTGCTGTTCAACAAGGAAGAAAACGCTCCAAAGGATTCAGAATAAAATTCTGAAAACGATTTTGAAGCGTCCTCCTTGGTTTGGTACACTCGAATTACATAGACTTACTGGTGTTGAACCATTAGAAGCTATGTCAAATAAAATTATTAACAATTTTCAACAAAAATCGTAACAATCCTCAATTGCTACGATAAGCTCTCTTTATAGCCAATAAGTTAGCTGAAACTTTGACCGCTTCGAGGCACCACTTTTCGAAGTCCGACTGAGCTGAAATTTTGCAAGAAGACTGTGGCATGTGGAGTGTTAGTAGAACGTTAATACATGAAAATGTGGATTGTCGCGTCGCACGTGAATGGAAATCCTGCTAGAGAGAGAAAAAATTTCCTCGTCGCTTAAAAAATAAGCACACGCATTAGCCGTCTGTTTGCCGCCCCTCGATGATTGACGAGCAGGCGACCGCCTGCTTCGCCTATGCGTTAATCCGCCCCTGGACGGTATAGCAAGTCACCAAAAGGAATTTCAAATATTCTCGATTGTGGTGACACGCTTTTGGTGTCAAATGATTTGGCAAATATTATGATGACGAAATGTAGATGCAGTTTACTGTCGTAGGAATAACAATTACATTTAATGTTTTCGGGCGTAATCCAGACACCGCAATTTACATTCTGAAAATTAGACTATATCAAAAATGGGCGTAAATCAACCGACTATCGGAACGATACTCTTTATTAATGTTAAGTTTCGTCTCGATAAACTAGAATCACTAATCATCAATTGGTATTCCCCCGGCATAGCAAAAGCAAAGCAAAGCCTCGGTACTACATTCCGATTTGGAATTCGACTTTTTGTTTAATCTACACAGTCTTCGCAGCCAACTGTTTTAGTGTACAGGACAATTGCGGAGCTAGCGCTACGATCTTACTGACACAAACAGTCGCTCCCGAGTGGAGACTTAATCATACGACGACTTGCTTGTTATGGCAGCATCGTACCTCGAAACCAGCTGGTAGGCGGCATAGATAGTGGGGAATTGATAACGTAGCATTATGGCTAAGCCTCCAGTCGATGTGCAAACTGATAATCTTTCTTTTTTTTGGTAAAGTCGTTTGAACAGGTCATAGCGATGCTATAATAATAATACTCTGTTCAAGGCTGCATAAAAAAAACAAATTCTTCTTGGAGGGCAGCTTATCTGAGCGTCTGCTCCCCATGTCAGGGGTGACTTAAACAGCTACAAGGAAATGTGGTGTCTCGCCAATTGTACCCAAGGCGGCAGCTCCATTTCGAGACTAGGCATCGCGGTCCTATCAACTGAAGGAGTTGCTGCAGAGTTCACTTGGAAAGTTAATGTACGGATCGATAGACCAGTTAAAGTGGACTTGAACAGTGCAAGCACATTCACGACGCGGTCACTGAAACAGCACGAAATATGATAAGCATGGCAGTAGAAACCACGCGTAGTGGGTGGTTTGATGCTGAGTATCTTGAAGGGACGTAAGAAAATTACCGGGCCTGGGCTAACACATAAGGAGCAACTAACCAAATGACGCGTCAAATGTGGAACCCAATCAGACGAGAGCCGTAGTGGTTCGTACTGTACTGTAGCGCGTGCAGCTCGTGGTTCATGCGCTGTCGTCATTCTTCGTCGTCCATCTGTACTCCACCGTAGATAGTCCGCAGCACCTTCCATTCGAAAACTCCAAGCGCGTTAAGGTTCTCCGCGAGCAGCGTTGTTGTCTCGATTCGCGACATTTCTGTAGGATTTGTCGGATAAAAAAAGATCTGGTTCGTGGTGACACGAGCTCCTATGAAGCACGCTTGGTGCTGGCCCACGAACTTCCTGGTTGTAAATGATAGACGACGGAACAGAATCTGTGAGAGTATTTTGTAGGCGGCATTGATTAGCGAGATATCGTGGTAGTTGCGGTACTTGTCTTGTAGGTGGGACAGATGACTCCCTCCATCCACTCGTCTGGCAGTTTTTCCTTCTCCCAAATCCTGGAAATGACCCATTGCAGCTCTCTAGCTAGCGCCTCTCTCCCATGTTTAAAGAGCCCACCCGGCAGTTCGTTTTTGCCTGCGGCTTTGTTGTTCTTCAGCTTCCCGATCTCACAAAGAACTTCATGAACATCGGGGGCTGGTACTCGGTGCTGGTGCTCCTAGGTCAGTTTCTGCTCCTCTTCTGTTTACTGCATCGCCATCCAGTTGTCCATCGAAGTAATTCTTCCACCAGTCGACCACCTCGCCGGTATCCGTGAGAAGGTTCCATCCGCGTCGTTGCATATGTCGGCTTGCGGCACATAGCCTCTGCGAGACTGGTTAAATCGCCTCTCATTTACCGCTGCCTCTCACTCCCCGTCATACCAGTCGTTTCTGCCATTCGGTGCTCCCACTCCTAGTGTCACCGTTGCGGTCTCCCCGATAGCTGTGCGAATGCTGCACCAGCCGTCTTCGAGAGGCGATGCACCAAGCCCCTCGGCAATGCCGCACGTGCTATACGGTCGACAGTTTCGAGCGCAAAGTTATCGCAACTAGGAAGTGGTCCGAGCCAACACCCGCATCGCGATTGGTGCGTACGTTTGTAATGTCCCAGAAAACCGGCCGTCGATAAAAACATTGGTCAATTTGGTTTGTGGTACGTTGATCAGGTGATCTCCAGGTGGTTTTGTGGATGTCCTTTCGGGGCAAGAAGGTACTTTGGACTGCCAGTCCTCGTGAAGCTGCGAAACTGACGCAACGCTGGCCGTTGTCGTTTGTCACGGTGTGCAGGCTATGCAGACCGATCACCCGCTAGTATATGTCTTCCCTGCCGATCTGAGCGTTCATGTCCCCGGTGACTGTCTTGACGTCGTCTACGCGAGCAGCTATCCTAAAGTTTCTCCAGCTGTGCGTAGAACGCTTCTTTCTCTACATCGGGTTTTCCTTCGTGAGGCAGTGTACATTTAGGAAAGTGTAGTTGTAGAACCGGCCTGTTATTCTCAACAAACACAACCTGTCACTGGTCGCCTGCCACTTGATCACACGACCCTGCATTCTACCCAGCACCATAAAGCCGGTACCCAGCTCATTGGTTGTGTCGTCGCCCTCGCGGTGAGGCTGCCGTCTTGGGTGTAGCTGGTGAGACACCGCATTTTGTAATTCAGCCGTCTACTCCGGATCAGACGCTGTGTGAGCCGCCCCTAACATGGAGAGTAGACGCTCAGGCAAGTTGCCCTCCGAGAAGAACAGCTCCCCGTTCCCTGTCAGCATACGACCAAGTTCTCACCGGTTCATCGATCTTTCCTTGGTTGCTCGTTTCCCAGTCGGTACCACGTGGAAGTAGGGATAGGAGTTGCTGAGCACTCTGCTTTGGACCACACTGGGGTCTATTTTATGCCAACTAGTACGGGTGTACTACTGGTACGCACTGCCCAGCCGTTTACCAACCAGGAGGCTAGAGCTGCCGACAAGAGGCTTCACTGCCGCAAGAAACTTGAACATTACGATCGCGTCCTTGCGGAGGCAGAGAACTGCTTCAACAGGCAGCACAAGACGAGCTTCTATAGAGCGAAAAACGGAATTAGGAATACCAGTTTTCGAGCGGGACGAACGCAAAGAGTTGTGGCAAATAAAGCTTGAACATGGATTCCCAACAAAACTGATTAACCCTCTAGTACCCAGATTAATTTTTAGACAGACTTTGAAAAAATCACTATTAAGCCTCATAAACATTTTTTAAGTTCTTATTGAAGCTTTTTAGAGGTTCGACTGAAGACCGCCTAGAGGCGGCACTGGGCACTAGAGGGTTAAGCTGAGTCGTGCAATTCTTGACGGTTTCACAACATGCGTCAGAACAGTGAGTGAGATTCTGGACGTTTTTGTGACGTTGGATAGTCTGAAGCAAGAGGACGAGCTCTCGAACTCGCTGTTCAACAAAGCCTTGGAAGGTACTGTACGAAGAGCAGGTGTGCAGAGGACCGGTACCACCAACACGAAGTTTCACATGCTTCTAGGCATCAGTATTATAAAGCTGTGGAGGAGGCGGTGGCGCTCTACGAACTTGAATCGTGGACGTAGAAGGAGACCGATTGGCGAGCGCTTAAGAGCGTAGAATCCTGCGATCGATATTTGGTAGCAAACAAGAAGGCGTATGAATCATGAGCTGTACAAAGTACATATATTAAGATGCTGATATTGTCAAGCTGATGGAATAAGGCAGGTTACAGGGGGCTGACACCACGTAGCACATATGACGGATGAGCGACCGGCAAACAGACCCGGAGAGAAATCGATTAAAACCCAGCACGCGTTGGATGTGTGCTGTTGACGAAGATGCCCGAGTAGCGGATGTAAGGGGCGACTGAAGAGGGAGCACGGTGCTCCCACGGACCGTTATTATAAAAAAATGCACCAAAGAATCTGAGTACACCATTCGATTCGTTAAGATGTCCAGAATGGCTGGTCAAAATTTTAAAATCATCGTACGGTACATTTTTGAGTAATGCCCTTTTGAAGGTCGTAATGTACAAAAAAGTTATATAAAAACGACGAAATACTTATTGTAAAGCACGTTTTTCAACAACCATTTTATGAAATAACTTCCAAAATAGTTTCTGCACATTCCAAGGGTTATATTTCAAGACATTAACAAAGATTTATTTGAAAATCCCACAGTGCACAGTGGTCTAAGCTCGAAAAATCGTGATCGTTCTAGATTTGACTAGCAAAATTGTTTCATAGATCAAGGCCTTACTTTCGGCGTTTTTGGTTTTTCGATCAATCCACCTAACAGTTAGATAAAAATTTTTTTTTCTAATTTTCAATATACCAGATTGCTTTCTTCAGCAAAGTTGTGGAAAATTTTAAAATAAAAACAATTGCTGAATACTGCGATGTCCTATCTGTACGTTGGACATGACAAAATTGAGTTTTTTGTGAAACACCCCAACTTTTTTTTTTTTTTAGTAGGGGGGAATGTTTGTAATGATTTATTTATGTACTAATATCTATTCAGAATTAATATTGTGTGTTCTGCCACAACTGGTGACATTTCAACACTATTATATATATTTGTACGTTTTTTTATATTATTGGATGTTATTAGCTTTCGCAGTTAAGTTAATGTAATTGTAGGAATATTATCAAACCTACTTGTCAAGGAAAAAAAAAGGAGTAAAACAAAACTTAAAATAAACTTAAAACTATCTTACTGACTATAAAGTGAGCTAATCGTTGCAATTGAGGATTGCAACGATTTTTGTCGGAATTTGTTGATAATTTGGCTTGACATATTTTCTAATGTTTCTACATTAGTGAGCCTATGTAGCTCGTTTGTGCTAAACCAGGGAGGACGCTTCAAAATCATTTTCAAAAGTTTATTCTGAATCCTTTGAAGTGTCTTCTTCCTGGTTGTACAACAACTTGTCCAGATGGGAACTGCATATAACATTGCTGGCCTAAAAATTTGTTTGTAAATTAACAGTTTATTCTTGAGACAAAGTCTAGAATTCCTGTTGATAAGAGGATATAAACATTTGATATACTTATTGCACTTCGACTGGATATTTTCAATGTGCTCCTTGAAAGTAAGATTCTTATCATAAATTAGCCCTAAGTATTTAACTTGATCAGACCAATTTAAGACCACACCGTTCATCTTCATAACGTGGTTATGGGTGGGTTTGAGAAATGAAACTCTTGGCTTATGAGGAAAAATAATTAACTGTGTTTTAGAAGCATTAGGGGAAATCTTCCATTTCTGCAAGTATGAAGAAAATATATCTAAACTTTTTTGTAGCCGACTGCATATAACACGAAGGCTTTTTCCTTTTGCGGAAATGCTTGTATCGTCACAAAACAGAGATTTCTCACAACCTGGTGGTAAATCAGGAAGATCAGAAGTAAAAATGTTATATAAGATTGGGCCCAAGATACTCCCCTGAGGCACACCAGCTCTAACAGGGAATCTATTAGATTTACCATTTAGATAGTTAACCTGAAGAGTGCGGTCTGTTAAATAACTTTGTATCATTTTTGTAAGGTAAAGCGGAAAACTGAAATTTGACATTTTAGCTATTAAACCTTTATGCCAAACACTGTCGAATGCCTTTTCTATATCTAGTAGAGCTGCTCCAGTCGAATAGCCTTCAGATTTATTAGTTCGAATCATATTTGTTACTCTAAGTAACTGATGAGTAGTGGAATGCCCATGGCGAAAACCAAACTGCTCATTTGCAAAAATTGAGTTCTCAATAATATGTAACACCCCAACTTAAAATCAGTTTTTTGTCTATAATTTTGTCTGTAATGATCAACGTATTCATATTTCTTTATATCTTGTTTCATTATTAGTTTTTTAATAGATTGAAAGAAAATAAATTTTCAGAAACCTTAGAAAAGATTCGACCTGTATGAATGTTTTAAAATTTAATTTTAAATCGAAACGGGTCTTATGTACTCGAAATCTTGAGCCTTTCAGTTGTTTCATACTGATTTTAGTTTTCACCTAACGAACGTACCTCAGTATAGAGAGAGTCACGTGCAATCGATTCACTGTGTCGTAAAAATGTTCAAAATGTAAGTCGTAAGACTGCTCAAGTTATTCACACAGAAGGTTAGGCACGTGCCGTAGCGGACATTACCGGCATCACAAAGCTGCTATTCTGCAATAAAACTATAAATAACACAAAATACAAAGTGGACGTTGAGGGTTTCAATCAGAGGCCGGTTTGTTGTAACTCAAATCCAACCCTTTTTTAACACCTTCGCAGTCCAACATTCAGACAGCTTCGAATCACATTAAATACGATACTCAACAGTAAACAGAGCAAATACTATTATGCAGAAAATCAGCTGAATCGGATTTGGGACTAAACAAACTGTTCGTTATAAATGCTGATGACAGGAGATGAATATTCCGTAGGTGGCATTACAGACGGGTGTGCTTTAACATAACACATTAGGTAGTGACAATTTCACAACCAGTTCAGTATCGGATTTGATTCTCGTTGTTTCCAATCAGAATTCTGATTAAAGTGATTCAATTTGAGTGCGACTATATAATAGACTTGGTAGAGTTTTACTCCTTATGTTGTGCACTGTCAAAGAAAACATTTATTATTTGAAATGTCTTTTGTAACACTATTTGTGAACAACGTGAGGGTGAGAGGTACATTCGCAAATTTTTGTTTGAGTATCATAGCCAGAGCTTGAGTGAAAGAGCTCGGAATACGTCTGAACGGAAACTTAAGAGCCAGTTCGCGGAGACCGCAACTAGGTCTTGTTTTGAGGTTCTCCGATTAGACTGAAACTTCCAGGGTTTGTTTATCTATATAAAAGAATAATGTTTTGCATAATGTCAGATTTTTTAAAAAGGGGTAAGTTAGGTAAAAAAGCACGTCAAAAATTGATGTCCCAAAATTGCTAAAAACGTAAAACTGTTATAACTTTGTGTAAACTGAATCGATTGTCATGAAAATTGGCATGTTTATTATACTCTATAAAGGCAACAAAATGAGGGTTTTTGGAAGTTGCTATCGAGAATTCATGATGAGATATTCGCATTTTTCTAAAAAAATAAGGTAACTTTCACAGCACTTTTTCTCTTGCCAACAGATCTAGGATTAAAATCCAAATAATACGTTTTGTAGTGCAACTGAAGAGCTTCAATTAGATATATTAAAAAAATGCGCCGTTATAAAGATGCCTGAGAAAATCCATTTTTTCTATAACATGTTATTGACCATCGTGCGAACCCATTGTGCGAGAAGCGAAACTCCGATTTTGTGTCCTTGTTCTTTATGCACTAATGCACTAATACAAAAGTTTGCAGAAATTTAGGTTTTTGGAAAAGGGGTTAGTGGGGTTAACCGGCTCTTCAAAATCTTGTATTCAAAAACTGCTCAAACCGTAAAGTCGGCTTATTTCCGTAGTTACACGATGAAATGAGAGGCTATTTTTGGAGATAACAGAGGTAGAATGAATGCCAACAAAGCCTTGCGATACGTTTTGTTAAACTTTTTTTTAATAGGGCCTTTGAATAATTCAATAACCAAGAAGTCGAATGTAGTATAAAACCAAATAAAATCTATATTTCATTATCTTTATTCTAAATCTGTATTATCATCATCTAAGCACTCGTCGAGCATATTAGTAATTGCACTCAATGCATTTTCAAAGAATGCATTTTTTCCTGTGGCTCTGGTATCAGCAAAAAACCTTATGAAACTCAATGTTTGAGAATTAATTGATTCATTATTACCAACCAATATTCATGACGTTCTCGTACATTCATCAATATTTTATCTTTACTAACTTGTACACTAAGGTCGCTTTTTACGTGAATTTTTTACGCGGATTCCGGAATTTACGCGTTTTTTTACGCGGACTCCGGAATTTACGCGGTTTTTAAGCGGATTCCGGAATTTACGCGGATTTTTTTACGTGATTTTTTACGCTGCACGTATCCCCCATGTAAAAAGCGACTTTAGTGTATTAGCTCAAGCTTAAAAAAAGCAAAGCCTTGGTGCTACATTCCGATCCGGAACTCAACCTTCTGTTTATTATATACAGACTGTCTGTATTAGTTCAAGCTCATTTTGCCTATATAACGTAGAAAAGTGGGCGAAAAACGATTTTATTTGTTCTACCGATAAATACATTTCCGGTTTGAATTGCCTTATTCCTGCAGAAGAATGTACTTTTGAAATCATTCCTTTATGAGCATCTTCCGGTGAAATTTTTTTCTAATGGTAATTTAATTCTTTAAAGGGCACATTAAAAAAAAGGCTCAACAAAAAGTGTCACGTGGCTTTGTTAACATTCGTTCATTCTCTTGTTGGCTCCAAAAATAGCCTCTCATTCCATCGTGTAACGTCGAATGTAAGCCGAGAGTAATTATTATACGATTTGGGCAGTTTCTAAATATAAGATTTTGAAGAGCCAGTTTACCCCACAAAACCCTTTTCCTTTCAAACTTTGCAAACTATTGCATTAGTGCACAAACAAACATAACCTGACAATTATAGCTCGATGGAAGAGCAATGACACAAAACGGAGTTTCGCTTCTCGCACAATGGGTTCGAAATGATGGCCAATAATATGTTATAGAAAAACTGGATTTTCTCAGGCATCTTTATAACGGCGCATTTTTTAAATATATCTAATGAAAGCTCTCCAGTTGCACTACAAAACGTATTATTTGGATTATAATCCTAGATCTGTTGGCAAGAGAAAAAGTGCTGTGAAAATCGCCTTATTTGTTAGAAAAATGCGAATAGCTCATCATGTATTCTCGATAGCATGCCAATTTTCATGACAATCGATTCAGTTTACACAAAGTTATAACAATTTTACGTTTTTAGCAACTTTTGGACATCAATTTTTGACGTGCTCTTTTACCCCACTTACCCCTTTTCAAAAAATCTGACATTATGCAAAACATTGTTCTATTATATAGATAGACAAACCACGAAAGTTTCAGTCCGATCGGAGAACCTCGATACAACCTCCCTTGTAAAGGTGGTTGCGGTTCTCGCGAACTGGCTCTTAATGTTTATTCCTCTGTCTTCTTCTCAAGTGAAGCTGTATTAAACCAATTTACTTATTCGCTTTTGTGATTTTGCGTCACCCTTTGACATTTATTCGTTCCCGAAAGCAATGCATGTTAACAGACGTCTAGCACTAATTTATTTTGGTCTGGTTACAGCAATTGGGCTATGTTAACTTCCAGAATCTGTCAAATGATGTCGTTTTTCTCATTCAGCGTAAGCAGTCCGTTTCTCATTCATAAGGTTTCTGCGTGATATAACCACCAATTTTCGTGCAAAAAATGGCTCTTACATAAGGGTCAAGGTGAGTTACAACGATTTTCTGTAAAAAAAATTTGACCTTTCTCGAGCAGAGTAGATCTAAGTTGTGTGAATCCAAGCAATTTTGTTCGTAAAAACATGTTTGATTTAATTTTTGATGTTTCAAAAGTTAAATTTTTAAAGAGATACTGTATTATCTTTTGATCGCGCTCCTGCATCGCTTGCTACACCTCATACAGCTGGAGCCACCAATGCGAGTACATCGGCCAGAGAATGGAGTCTGTGGAAACCAAACAAAGTCGGTGCATGCTTGTTATTTACATAAGAGGCAATTTAATCAATTTCTACCAGGCATTCCTGGAAAGACCGATTTAGTTTCACCAGTCTCCAGTCTACGGCGAAATTCACTAAGTCTCTTATTTATTTCTATGAAGTCAGCTCAAGCAATATGCCACTGCTATCCGGTGTAAGATGACGAGAAACATATTTTACCTCATGTTGAATCCTTTATTACGCGTTTGTTACCACCATTTTTTAAAGTGGGTTCGATACCATATCGGTAAATTGCTTGAAGTACACATGTAGCCAGTCATTGATGGCAGCTAAGGTTGTGCAACGAAAGGATATTTGGGGCTTCTATTTGGTCCTGCTCCCATCGTGCGGCGTTAAGTGCTTCATATAGGAGTATGTTTCGTCTCCTAGATTTCCTGTCAAATGGCTTCAAATGAGATGAATAGAGTTATTTTGAGTTGCCGAGACTATGCGACCACAGTTCGAACAATGGACAGAAGATGTTACTGAAAGCCTGACATCATGACATTATTTGGTTTGATTACTTGCTTTGTGTAGTAGATTAGAGTGGGCGGCAGGTGCACTGAGATTGCTCATATTGTGAAAGTTGACTATAGAAACTCCGTCATATGCAATTGACCTAGCATTAACCCATTCCCGACTACTAAACTTTGATAGCGTTGTAATGATTATAGGTGCTAAATGTTTATTCAGTTTAGTTTGGAAGAGAATATACCGATCTTTCATTTCTTTGGTTGTCAATTTTGCGACGAGTAATAAGATTTGAAATGTGATTGCATATTTGATCTCCACAGGAAATAATTATAATAGTAATAAAAACAATAAAAAGAAATCGTAGAAACTTTGAGCCTCCTACAAATTTTTTTGAGCTAATATCAATTTTTAAATGAAGAAATGATTAAAAACTTTAAATTTATTTGCATTCATATAAAACACAATCAAATAATTGTATCCTGGCCAGTTCAGAGCGTCAGTTACATTACAATAGTATAGATTCGTTACGATTTCAACAAAAGTGTATCTTCTCTACGATCTGGGTATGCCGTGAGCTCAAATTAATCCCATCCGACAGTAACTGGCTTTGTTCAACATGGGACCCTAATTAGCAACTAGGAATTAAGCAAATGCTTTCCCAGGCGAATGGTGCTTGTTTCGTTGGAGCATGCGGTCACCGACAATGTCACTCTAGCTAGAGGTAAACGGGGCTGTAAAGTTTTGTGGCGTTTGGCCAAAAAACAAATGTCTGCTGTTCTGTATGGACTGCATGTGTGTGAGAGAGAAAATACCGGCTAATTGTCATGTCTCCTTCTGCGCTGCTGCCTGTACATTGCCTGTCAGTTCACGATAGAGACACTTTGTGTCACCGGCATGTCGGTGTAACTTACACGCTTAGCGAACCGAATATTTGCAGCTAACAAAAATCAGATAGAAGCATCGATCAGTTTTACTTTTTGCTTTTTTTCTGTTTGTATGTCTTCGGTTTTTTTAAACATATGTTGTGAGCTATCTGTTTTGTTTTTTAACAGTGTATTTTCTATTGTAGGCACCAGTCGGTAGGAATCCATGGGCTGAGGAACAGTTCACGTCATGTCTAATTGGAATTTTAGTCATTCTCCAAACGGCAAGGTTTCGTGTGAAAATTCTCTCACAGTCTGTTCTTTAGTGCGCCAATGAAGCAGGTAATTAACCTTAAACACTCACACAAACCCGTATGTGTAACGGAAAACCGTGAACCCTTTCTGCAGCGACGCCATGTGGGTTATAATTATCGTAGAAAACGATTTTGTCATCAGTGCAATTCGTTTCGAAAGGGAATCGTCAATGAGGCTAATTGGGTTTGAATCGGGTGTTAAAAGCTTGCTCGGGCATAAGAGAGGGCCTCGTTCACATTCGAAATGTAATCGAAACGAGTTTTGCTTGAGATTGTAAAAGAATTTCAGAACAACGATGCAATTAACAGCACTGAAGCTGTAGTTTTCGGTTGGTGGAAAAATGTCTTTAGAGATAATCTATCGAATGATTGGTATAGTTTTGTAATAACATGTTTAATCAATATGTTTAAAACTTGTGTGGAAAAGGTTACAATAAGCTCCATCTCTTTGTTGTAAAATGAACTGAAATTAAAAGTGACTTGAGTTGGTTTTTGACCCAGTTGATTTGTTAACACGGCACAATAGGATAGGGCTTATTTTTAAGACCACTTGCGAGACTCGTTTTTCCCAGGCTAAAAAAACTTCTGGGGGTTCATTGGGCAACATATAGAAAAGTTGAATTTGGTAAACAATGCACTGGCCGTGCCTCTACGGACAGACAGAGGCTCCAAACGTATTAATGAGCAGCGACTTTCATGGCTTGGTAGTCGAAAGCGATCCATCAATGGCAGTTTACGAAGAGCAAATCTCCAAAAGTATCGTTAAACTGATTCTATTTTTTCAACCCCGTTTTGTAATAATGAGTCCAGACAACCAAGCAGTACGCTAACACAGGCAAACAGACGTGCCACTCGATGAAAATTTCATCGACCAGAAAAATAACGATTATTTTGAAATTTTGCTTAGTGTGCATTCATTACCAAAGACAAAAACCGCCCGTGCTGCCGCTTTTTTTAAGGGGGGGATTTGTTAGTAGCTTAAGTATTTATGATAAATATTAGTAAATAATGAGTATGTGTGTCCAATCACAAATGGTGACTTCTCAACACTGTTAGAAATTTGTAATTTTAATTGTTAGGATTTGTTTGCTTTCGCAATTAGGACTTATCATTCGTGGGGATTTAAACCTACTTGTCAGAAAAGGGGAAGTAAACTTACAACTAACTTAATTGCTAACTTATTGGCTATAAAGAGAGCTTATCGTAGCAATTGGGGATTGCAACGATTTTTCTCAAAAATTGTTAATAATTTTATTTGACATAGTTTCTAATGGTTCAACACAAGTAAGTCTATGTAATTCGAGTGTACCAACCAAGAAGGACGCTTCAAAATCATTTTTAGAATTTTATTCTGAATCCTTTGGAGCGTTTTCTTCCTTGTTGAACAGCAACTTGAGCAGATCGGTACAGCATAAAGCATTGCTGGTCTAAAAATTTGTTTGTAAATCAAAAGTTTGTTCTTTAAACAAAGTTTAGAATTCCTGTTAATGAGAGGATATAAACATCTCGTATATTTGATGCACTTGGCTTGTATACTCTCAATGTGCTCTTTGAAAATAAGTTTTTTATCATAAATTAGTCCCAAGTACTTAACCTTGTCAGACCAACGTAAAATAATCCCATTCATCTTGACAACGTGATTATTGTTTGGCTTGAGGAAAGAAGCCCTAGGCTTATGCGGAAAAGTTATCATTTGAGTTTTAGAAGCATTGGGAGAGATTTTCCACTTTTGCAAGTAGGAAGAAAAAATATCTAAACTTTTCTGCAATCGACTGCATATGACACGAAAACTTTTTCCTTTTACGGAAATGCTTGTGTCATCGCAGAACAATGACTTTGTGCATCCTGGAGGCAAATCAGGAAGATCTGAAGTGAATATGTTGTACAGGACTGGACCCAAGACTGAACCTTGAGGCACACCTGCTCTGACAGGAAATCTATCAGGTTTTGAATTCTGATAGACAACCTGCAGAGTTCGATCAGTAAGATAATTTTTTAAACTGTTGATTAGGAAAATTGGAAAATTAAAAATTTGCAATTTAGCAATCAAACCTTTATGCAAAACACTGTCGAATGCTTTTTCTATGTCTAAAAGAGCAGCTCCAGTGGAATAACCTTCAGATTTGTTAGCTCGTATCATATTAGTAACTCTGAGCAATTGATGAGTAGTGGAATGCCCAAGGCGAAATCCAAACTGTTCATCTGCAAAAATTGAATTTTCGTTAATGTGTGACATCATTCTGTTAAGAATAATTCTCTCAAACAGTTTACTTATTAAAGAAAGCAAACTGATTGGTCGATAACTGGAAACTTCAGCTGGGTTCTTATCCGGTTTTAAAATTGGAGTATTTTTTGCATTTTTCCATAATTTGGGAAGATATGCTATTTTGAAGCAGCAATTGAACATTTTTACTAATAATTCCATTGTGCTTTCAGGGAGATGTTTGATTAATATATTAAAGATTCCATCGTCACCAGGTGCTTTCATATTTTTGAAATTTTTAATAATTGATTTAATCTCATTCAAGTTAGTTTCAATTATTTCTGCAGGTAAAAAGTTATGGGAAGAAATTAAATCAAATTGACGTGTGACTTCATTTTTAATTGGACTCACAAAATTCAAATTTGAGTTATGAACACTCTCAAACTGCTGAGCAAGTCTTTGAGCCTTTTGTTCATTGGATACAAGAACGTTCACCATCTCTTAAAACTGGAATAGGCTTTGAAGGTTTCTCAAGAATCTTCGACAGCTTCCAAAAAGGTTTTGAATATGGTTTCAATTTTTCAACTTTAGTTTCAAAATTTTGATTTCTCAGAAGAGTAAATCTATGTTTAATCTCTTTCTGTAAATCTTTATAAATAGTTTTAAAAACAGGGTCACGAGAACGTTGATATTGACGTCTGCGGACATTTTTCAAACGAATTAGAAGTTGAAGATTTTCGTCAATTATTGGTGAATCAAATTTCACTTGAGCCTTTGGAACAGAATAATTCCTGGCATCAACAATTGCACATTTTAATGCTTCCAAAGCGGAATCAATATTCACTTCGTTTTGCAAATCAAGCTCATTATTGAAATTTCTCTCAATATGAATTTTGTATCTTTACCAATTAGCCTTGTTATAATTAAAAACAGAGCTCATAGGGTTTTAAACTAATTCATGTGATAAAGAAAAAGTTATTGAAAGATGGTCAGATTCAAAGTCAGCATGTGTGATCAAATCACTACATACGTGACTTTGATCTGTTAGCACCAAATCAATTGTTTCTTACAGGGTTTCTTACAGAAGAAAAGCATGTAGGACTATTCGGAGACAAAATAGAATAGTATCCTGAAGAACAATCATTGAATAAAATTTTGCCATTGGAATTACTTTGAGAATTATTCCATGATCGATGTTTAGCGTTAAAATCGCCGATTATAAAAAAATTCGAACGATTTCTGGTGAGTTTTTGTAAATCACCTTTAAAATAATTTTTGTGCTCGCGTGTGCATTGAAATGGTAAATATGCTGCGGCAATAAATAGAATCCCAAGTTCAGTTTGAACTTCAATTCCCAAAGTTTCAATAACTTTCGTCTCAAGATGGGGAAGAGCACGATGTTTGATTCGGCGATGAATAACAATTGCACCTCCACCGCCGGAACCCTGAATCCTATCATATCTATGAACCACGGAATTGGGATCATATTTTAATTTAATTTTAGGTTTTAAAAATGTTTCAGTAATAATTGCAATATGCACATTATTTACTGTTAAAAAATTAAAAAGCTCATTCTCATTGGCCTTCAATGAGCGAGCATTCCAATTCAAAATTTTGATTGGTTTATTTAAAATCATTACTAAATTTTAAATTAGTAACAATTTTAATTGTAAAATTTGTACCTATTGGATGGCTTCAAACATTGATTTTGCCTGCAACATGGCGTTCATAAGATCGAACATTGCTTGTTGCAGAAAAGAAAGTTCACCTGCCGTAATAGGCCCCAGGCATTAGAAAAAATATAAAAAATACATTAGAAAAAATATTTTCGGTAGCAATATTAGCTGGGGTAATAGGTGTACAATTATTTTCTAGCTTGTTTTGCTTACCCATATTAGCGGTCATTTTCGAACTACCAACATTAGGCGGTAGAATGTTCGAACTACCTGTAACCTGTGCATATGTTAAACGGGTATGCAAAGGAGTAGGTAAACTATGCGTCACTGGTACGCTTGGAGAATTTTGTTTTGAAGCTTGTTTTAATTGGGAAATTGAATTTTGTTTACCTTGCCTTGCCTTAACAATTGCTAAACGGGCTGTGCATTGATAAAAATTCGACATATGGTTGCCGTTACGATTCGCACAGCGAAAATTTTTACTCTCTTTCACAGGACATGTGTCCTTTTTGTGAGAAGAGTCTCCACAAATGAGGCATTTCTGGTCCATGTTACAAAACTTTGAACCATGGCCATAACGTTGGTAAACACGGCATTGGGTGATATGCTTTTCACCTCCGCCAAACCTTCGATATAATTCCCATTTTACAAGCACGTTATATAAAGCATGTGCTTTTTCAAAAAATTTTAAGTTATTAACCTCACTGCGGTTAAAATGAATTAAATAATTTACAAGGGAAATTCCAGTTCGCTGACTGTTTTCGCCTCGTGATTTTTGTTTCATCAGAATTACTTGGGTAGGGGCTATACCAAGTAATTCTGTCAAAGTAATTTTGATCTCATCAACGGTTTGATTGTTGGTGAGACCTTGCAATACGACTTTGAACGACTTGGCGCTCTTCGTATCATATGTAAAAAATTTATACATCTTTTCAGTTAAATACTGAATAAGACGATTCCAATCTTTCAATGTTTGGGCCAGTAAACGGCGTTCGCCTCTTCGGCCAATTTGATAAGTAACTTTGACGTCGGAGAAAAACGTAGAAAGTTCTCTTTTAAAAATATTAAATTCAGAAGCAATAGTTACCACAATAGGTGGAACTTTCTCCTTTTTTACAGAAATTTCACTTTGAATAGTTTTACTTTCGAACATTTCAATTTCGCCAGCTTCATGCTCAGGCAGAATATCATATAAATTTTCACTGCATAAGCTAGTTTCAGAAAGAGATGCCTCTCTTTTCCTCCCCGTAGCGATGCGTGGTTTCTTTTTTCATCCTGCCATTTCAGGTGATACGAAAAAAGTTCAAAAATAATATCAAATTGCAAGTATTGAGAAAGAAAGAAATAGGTAGTCTTGAGAAAGACTGATGTAAGTTAACTTCCAGGTAATCTTTAAAAGATACACTGACAAAACACACACTTTGAAGCTATAGGCAGTCAAAGACCAGTCCACAAGCAACCGAAAATACGTCTGATCTGTCGGGCAGCTCAAGACGCACTGCCCGTGTTGCCGCTGGTGTTGACTTAAGCAAGCGTATACATCCATTAGCGAAGACAAAAACCGTTTTACGAAAATAAGTTAGTAGGCAGCGAAGAGGCACGTCTGTTGGTCTGTGACTCTAATATAGAGCGAGCTAATGCGCAATACAATTTGAGGCAGTAAATATCCGTAAATTCTTTAGCGGTCCTGAAGATGTGAAATGTGAGGCTTGAAAGTGAGCTGAATTACCTTCAAGTCTTTAACTTGGTTAACGCGCTCGATGTCAGTTCCTAATAAAGCCTACGTGTATGTGTTTTCCGCGAAAATGATATAATTAATCCAAATTAATGTCCATACGGTTCTGACGGCACCAATCGGCAAAAAAAGCTAGCTGACGTTAAAGGAAATGACATTCTTCAATTGTGTGAGCTTGGAACTAGAGTTTGAGGTCATCTGCGTAGAACAACTGTGGTCCTTTAATAACTAGGTTCAAGTCATTAAAATAGAGCAGGAAGATAAGCGCTCCTAAGTGACTTTCCTGAGATACTCCAGGCGTAGCGTCAAAATAAGAGGATTGACAGTCTCTAATAGCAACGGTTAGACGGCGACCGGTGAGGTACGATTGAAACCATGCTAAAAGATTCCCATAGAATCCAAGAGTGTGAAGTTTTGCGACGGGTATACGATGGTTTAGTGTCAAGCCAGTGTAAATGACAGCCGTTTGTACGAAGTGAGAGAAAGCAAATTAGTGGCGGTGGAACGATCGGCTGTGAATCCATGTTGGTCAGTGCTTATAAAGGCTTTATAGTGAGCGAGCAAAGGCTCCAGATGACAAGGTCAAACAGTTTTGCAATAGCACAGAGCGAGACGATCAGAGGCGACGCGTGACCAAGTGGGCTACCTGTTCAATCAACATTTGCAACACTGAAACAACAGTATCGTGATAACAGTTTCGAAAACTTTTAACTCTCTACATTTTTATCTCTCTACATTTATCTGTATGGCAAAGAAATTCTACGGTCTACGAGTTTTCCGATAATTTTCTCGTAGAATGATGATATCTGCATCATTTCATAGAGAAAACTTTATCCACATTTATCACATCATAACTCTCAATGATCGGTTTTAGTCGTAAATAACTCTGGATCCGTCGAAGAACCAGAAAAATTCGCTCGACGGATGGCGTTGTGATATGCAATGTCAGTATCATTCAGGTTTTGTCCAACGATAATTAAAATTATGTTTATGATCTATTTGCCATGAGTAAAAAACCTATCTTTGTTCAATGCTAAAGCGTTTCCTTTGACGATGTTGAAATTTTAAACTAAATGAAAGCAGCGCGTAAGAAGACAAACGTATACTATGCGGACTATGCGAGGTTCAAGTTTTCGAATGAACACAATGGGTGTAGAGGTTTGAATGAAACTATACATCGACGGAAGAACTCCACCACATTGACAGAAATAATGAATGAATTTGCTCGTTTTTCATTTGCACTACGAAAGCTCTGAAGATGGATCTGCGAGCTCTCGCGGCCACGTGGTCTCTCTCAAATTTTAATGACGTCGAGAGAAGAAACAGAAAGGCATAACGAAACAGATTACCAGACACTAAAGAGAGGTGGTGTGTAATGAATGTTTTCTCTCGCTGACATCGGTTTTGTTCAGCAGAAAGTTTGAACCAAAAATGTCATTTTTACGCGAGGCGTCGTATTAGTAGTGGTGAGCATAATGACTGCGTCTACCCTGCCGCACTTGAAGGTGCAGAGAAGTGTTGAACGACGGTTAGTTCAGGTGAAAGGTCTGAACAAACGGTAGTCATTATTGCGTGTGGGTTGCGTTGCGTGTGAGTTGTATGGCGTAGTCTGAAATGTAGCCCATCAGGTTACATTCTTCACGGTGCATACATTGCCACTATGTAGAAAATAAAATAAGGATGTTCGGGATAACATTGAAATTACAAATAAATTACTCCGATGATTTTTCATCCACTCTCAAATGTGAAAAAATCACTTTTTTCTGAGATTGTCTACCTGTCCTATGAACAGGTTGAACAGGTGGACGAGACGCCTCTGTAGACGATGCCACGATAATTACATCACATCGTGTTTGTTTTTCTTCTTGTGTTTTGGAAACATGTACGCCAATTTCCAGCAGTACAGGAAAATACCGAAGGTAACAGATAGCTGGAAAACATTCAGAAGCTGAGATACCTGGTTATCAATCTACGTTTCTAGAAACGTCGACGGAATACCGGCAGGATCCGGGTTTAGAGATGATTTGAGTTTGCAGCAGGCTGTAGAAATTATCGTCGTGTTTGAATGAAAGGTGTTCAAAGTTTGACTGGACCGTGGGGTATTACTGGCGGCACGTTCAACGTGATGATCGCTCAGTGTCTCGTCAGTGAATACTTTGGCGAATTTCTCGGAGAAAAGTTGATAGATGTTCTGCGGGGTAGTTGCCTCCTTACCGTTAAATGTCATAGGAGGTAGGTGTTGGCGTTACGTTTCGTTACATATGAGGGTGGTGGGAGTCTAAAAATTGTTTTTTTTTTGCGTTACGCGATTTATGGATGTCGCCTTGGGATGAGACTTGAGCTTTCTCGGTAAATTTTGTCAATATTGGAGACAGCATTACTTCGCAACACCTTTGTATGTGTGGTTGATTCTCGCATAATGACGTTTTAGGGACAGTGTACGGTGCTTAGTCAATTTTTCAAGGCAGCTCTCTTCTCAGATTTCAACTGTAGAAGTTCTCGCGTTTGCCATGGTTATTGGGACGCGGAATACTGGTCGTACCGGTCGATGACATAGTCCAATACGTTGGAGAGAGTTTGAGCGGCGTCTTCGGTATTGACGGAGTCCAAAATAGAGTTTCAGCAGATCTTGGAGAAAAACTCAGCGATAGGCATTGAAAAGAAAAACTCAGGTGGTCGGCATCGTGGAAGTCGTAAGATACGGTAGCGGATGCAGTGTCAAGATCGCGTTTAAATTCAGCGTTTATGGTAACTAATAAACATGGGTGGTGGGGGACTATTTCTACTAATGGAGCAGGGGCTTTGCACAAATATGGGCCCATGTTCTGGGCGCTCACGAAGCAGAGGTCTAAAATGCGGTTGTTCTGGTTGGTAGTATAGTTAATTTGAGTGAGTGTGGCTGAGCTAGAATGTAACCGTTGTTACAAATTGTTCTTAGTATTTTTAAAAATGTGCTGTATGTATATTATAACTATTGTATTTCTAATTTAATTTCATGTAGTTTGTTAGTAGGATTATTAAATAAAAATAAAAATAATGTTATTAGTTAGGTTAGTAAGATACACAAACACAAAAATTGTTATGTTAAAATGGGCCAAGCTAAACGCGGTTAAGAAACTGTTATACACAATCAGCAACATACAACCCTGAGGGGGTGGGCATAATTGAATTCAGGTAAAGGGAAGAAAATGGTGGGTGGTAAAAGGAGGGGAATCAGAAATTGAAAAAGCGCCAAATGGTCAGAAGTACCGCGGCGTTCGTGTGAGTAACAAGTGAGTGAAAAGTTGCAAGAAAGAAGCTAAGTAAAGTGAGCAGTTTGTTGCACTAAGCAAGGCCAGACATATTCAGGACCTTTTTTTTGCTGTTATCGAACTCGTATTCGATCGTCGGTTCCTCACTTCACACGAGTCGGCCTAGGTGGCGAAATCCGCCTACGCCTAAACGTAAAGGAGTTTCGGGCAGCGACGAGCCGCTCAATCCTCGGGCGACCGGCTCTAACCGTAAAAGAGGGCCCTTCTCGGTGAAGCCAATACGGTATCGTCCGTGGCCCATCGATCGCGCCAAGGAAGGAAGACGCCGAAGGACCCGCCTTCCCGCCAAACCACGCATCCGCCATTGCGATTAGGCATAGCCAGTGTTCCAGGCAGCGCAGAACAGCAACGAGTTTTTCCCCCCCCCCCTCCCCCGCAACCAGCAACGCAGCATCGTAGCAACAGCAACGCAGCATCGCATCGAAGTAGCCGGTACGTACCGTGAGAAGAAAATTGATCCGCTAATGCCCACCCCCACACACACCCACACGCACACGCCTTAGATATTAAAGTAAAAACTCAGAAATCGGAAAGTTTTCAATTAAAGCTAAAAAGAAACCTCCTAGGAACCCAATAGTTATTGCACACTTTCCCGCGAGAAGCCCCTCCGATTACCCCGCAGTAAGCCGACCCGCTGATCCAAGATCTACGGTCTCTTGCTCAGTGAGCTTTCTCGGGAGTACTATCTGCCCAAATAGTACTAAGAACAATCCAAAAGTAATGCAGCGTTAGGACGCAGACTCGAATGATCCATGTCCGGAAAATACTTTCTCCACAAAATCCGGGGAAGATTGAAATCGCCGAACACCATTACTTCGTCTGTTGCTCTTGCGGTTTCCAGCACTGAGAAGATTGATTGGCAATAAGCAACAATCTATTCACGCGTACTCGATCCGGAGGTAACTGTACGATCTCCCAATATGACAGCCACGAGAACGCCCCCATCGGTAGATTTGCGATTATTGTCGGTGCTCCTATCGCAACGGAAAACCTCGTAGTTCTTTCCGAACACCTGACGAGAAAGCGTTTGCGAATCCAGCCAAGTCACCATAAGAAGTATGAAATCATAGTAAAGATCCGAAACGACAACGCGGAAATCATCGACAACGCTGTTCATACCGCCGATATTCTGGTAGTGGTGGTGGAAGTGGTAGTGGAAGTGGTATAAGGCATCGAAAGGGTTGAAAGACCCTCGATCCGCATCTGCCGTCAGGACCGAGATGACTGTGATGTGCGCTGGCTGCAAGGGGCGCGAATGAGGCAGTCGAACCGGGGGCTTCCATATTGCTTTCCACAGTACGTCACGATTGAAGCTGCATTCCAATATTGGAGGGCTCGTTATCGACGCTGAAATTTAAAATAGTGTCGGGAAGCAAAATGCAATCAAAACACGTCTGATTCAATTACTTGCGATTGCAATTATTACCTGAGATAACAGGCTGGAAGACCCCCTGTGTTTCTGAGCTCTGTTAGCGGGAACTTTGATGAAGAACAGAGAAATTATCAATTCTTGAAGATGGTAGAATTGAGACAGAGTCAGAGGGGACTTCCATTGAACCTTGTTGTGTGCATTCCGTTATAGCCAAAAAAGTCGCTAACTGGACATCGAAGATGATGAACTTTTATTTGTAAAAATAGATTTACATGAACGCTTCTATCCAATAAATGTATATTCACTCTTTAGGTTCTAAAATATTGATGTTGTAATCTATACATATAAAAATGTAGTCTGGTCTGTCTGTCTGTTTGATCCATATAGGCTCGAAAACTACCGAACCGATCGACGTGAAAATTTGTATGTATGTATGTTTTTGGTCCCGATATAGGTTCCTATGATTGTTTGAGACCCCTCCCTCTTCTGGAAAGGAGGGGTCCAATACAAAGAAAAATACATTTCTGCACAACTCAAGAACAAACCAAGCAAATGAAACCGAATTTGGCATGTGGATGTTTTGAAGGGTAATAAATATGTCCATAATGGTTCGACGCCTCTCCCTCTTTTGGAAGCACATGATTCTGCACGAATTTCTGCACATCTCGCGAACTAATCAACTAAATGGAACCATATTTGGCAGTTGAATGTTTTTAGTGGTAACAAATAGGTTCCATAATCGACCTCAGGCAACATTTTGGATTGTAAGATGGCAACTTCCGGTTTCTGGAAAACAGCCAAAAATAGACGATTTCCACCCAATATAATAATATCCGGATAAAGAAAAATACACAGGAGCTAGAACCACAGATACCATTTCGAATTCTAAGATAGCGACTTCCGGTTTCGGAAAAACAGCGGCAAACGACTAAATACCACCCAATATGGGTATTTTCGAAATCGTGATGATGCACTGGAGCCACAAATCAACCACAGACCCCATTTTGGATTCTAGGTTGGCGACTTCCGGTTCCTGGGAAACAGCGGAAAATGATCGAATTACACCCAATATGGGTGTTTCTTCAACCAGAATGACGCTCAGAGGCCAGAAATTATCTGAAATACCATTTTGAAATCCAAGATGGCGAATTCAGCTTTGTGAAAAACAGCCTAAAATAACCAAATACCATCCAATATGAGTATCTCTGGAACCAGAATGATGCAATGAGCTAACAATTGACCTCAGGCACCATTTTGAATCGCTAAATGGCAACTTATAGGAAACAGTCGAAAATGACAAAATAATACTCAACATGGATATTTCCGTAATCGAGATGATGCATAGAAACCAAACATCGACCCTTGACACCATTTTGAATTTAAAGACGACCACTGTTAGTTTCTGGAAAACAACCAAAACAACTAAATACCTCCGAATATGAGTATTTCCGGTGTTGATGCCAGAAAATTTGCTGAAAATGACCGAATACCACCCAATATGAATATATTCAGAATTAGGGCGATGTACAGAAGCCAAAAGTCGAGGATGTTGTCATTTCGATAAAACCAATCATTTCAAACGATTTGTAATTTGACTTTGATCATATCCTATGGCCGATTCGTCGTTTATTTGCAGCTTTTGAACACATCGCAAGGAATCAATGAATTTGGAACGTTCAAATAGTACAAAACCACATTTAAATTATGTTGAGACCACATATATCAATCGAAGCAGGTATAGTTTTAAATAGTCTTTGAATTTCTTTTCTTTCCATAACTTTTGAGCCACATATCAAATTGTTATGAAGTTTGTTATTTGTAAGTTTGAGAGATGACTCGTTCGTATGACACTAGTTATGTTCAAATAAGTCATGTAATCTTTGAATTAATAGACTTTCGTTTTTTTTATAACCAATTTAATACATAACGGTGGCTTAAGTTCAATTATAATCAAATGAAACGGGAACGTATAGGGCAGCCAAAATTTGAAGCCACGTGCTCAATCATAATTCATCAGTTAACGCTTAACCAGCCCGCTCATCTAATAATAACATTGATCAAATCGGTTGTGTAGTTTCTGAGATAATGAAGTTTCGTGATTTTCACATTTTGGTACTTTACAGACGAAGTTACAGTCCGATTACAGTAAAATTCAATAGGGTGTTACGAGGCAGCTAGACTTATTAGTTGACACTAATTTTGTGGAAATCGGGTCAGCCATCTCTGAGAAAAGTGAGTGAGTTCAAGTAGCCTTCGGAATATGTTCCTTTTCATAGCTGGGTTTCGTATTTTTAAACATAACAGGCAAAGCAATAGTCTGATTGCAAAACAAATCAATAGGGTCTTATGGGGCAACTAGACCTTCCATTTGACACTGATTTTATGAAAATCGGTTCAGCCATCTCTGAGAAACATGAGTGAGATTAAGTAGTCTTCAAAACACGTTTCTTGTCATAACTTTTGAGCCACATGTTCAATCTGTAACAGGGGGTCACCCTGTACACACTAAAATTTGCCCGGTGAAACCCTTACAGGGCGGCCAGATACCTCTAACGGACTTTCGGATCTTTGCTAGAACACTAAGAAGGAAAAAATAAACAAAATAAATAAACAAAAACTTATCGCGTTTATTCCGTATTTCCTCTTTGCTGTCGGTGGTGGGGATGGTGCCGATGGTGGTCGTTGTACGGCCGGTTGAGGTGTCTGGATGCGGATTCCGCTGCGATGACGGTCTTCGGCGGAATGTGTCTTCTTTGCTCCTTGGCACTTAGCCGGGGGTAGCAAATGGTGTAGCTTACCCACTCCGGCGAGCAAACACAAAAAAAGCACTCAATTCACGGGCCAACGGGACAACCTTCGTTGGTCTTAAAAAAAGAGCGGAACAACCTTCGCCCCTACGGGACACAAACTGTAAAAATAAAACAGTTAAAAACGCGCACTTTTCGAACATAAACAAACGACGCGTGTCACTCGTACCGTGATCGAGGCTAAACTCACTATCCCGCGATGGCTTCCAACCACAACAAACCCGCCGAGACTTAATTCAGCACCACTTTTTCGCAGCTAGAAGAAAATACCGGCCTATCTAACCCTAACAATTTATCTACAAACATGACATAAAAATTATCGAACCTATCTAACGCGACAATATCGTTCACAAACGGAAAAACGAACGAATTTAAACGAAAATAAACAAACTTATGTGAACGATATTCAGCGCAAGTGGTGACAGTTGTCATGTTGGGTACACGCTGCTGCGGGGGTGTTCAAGTGCGGGTAATTTTCACTAATACACTCTCTCGCAAAAGTACCCATAATAAGGGTTATTTTCACGTGAACACGCTCTTGAAGCGTTACCCAAAATTGGATAAATTGCTGAACTCGATGCTGAAATTGCAACCGCACAGGTTACAAATCTTTACGAAATTTATAAGCTAAGGGTATTTCAGGTAGCCCGTTCATTTGAAATCAATTTTGTTCAAATCGGTTGTGTAGTTTTCGAGGTAATGATGTTTCATGATTTTTACATTTTGATACATAACCTCTAAACTAAAAATCCGATTACAATAAAATTTAATAGGATTTTATGGAATAACAAGAACTTTCATTTGCAATTAATTTCATGAAAATCGGTCCAGCCATCTCTGAGAAAAGTGAGTGAGAATAAAAATCTGCACATACACACACATACATACAGAAAATGATAAGCTCGTCAAGCTGAGTCGAGCGATATATGCCATTCGGCCCTTTGGAGCACTTTTATACTTTCGGTTTTGCAAGTGATTGCTATACCTTTCTAGGAAAAGGCAAAAATGGTGTTACGAACAAACTTTTGTTCGGCGACAGCTCTAGAAAATGATGTTTTCAACTGGCCCCGATGACTTTTTTGAAAAAATCGGTTTTCCTTATGTTAAATTAAAAAAATATGTCCAGTTATTCAATTTTCCATGAAACCTAATCCTTTTATATTTTTTACAGGTTCCTTAGGGTCCAAACTGTAGGGTAAAAATCCGTTTCGGATTCATTATCGTCAATTTATTTTCCTAAAAAAAATTGTATCGTTTTGAAAAGAGATTTTTCAAGTATACTTTGACATTCAATCAATAAAAGTGGGTATTAAACCTAATGCTCTCACCAACTGAATACCATTAAAAGTTGGGAAATTTTATGGGTTAGAACATTGCCAAAGACTACATGGCTCTGAAATAACTTGATTTCGAGTTATTCGTGGTTTAGAATTAGAAATTCAGATTTTTTTTAGAAAAATAAATTGACGATAATTTATTTTTCTAAAAAAAATCTAAATTTCTAATTCTAAATCACGAATAACTCGAAATCAAGTTATTTCAGAGCCATGTAGTCTTTGGCAATGTTCTAACCCATAAAATTTCCCAACTTTTAATGGTATTCAGTTGGTGAGAGCATTAGGTTTAATACCCACTTTTATTGATTGAATGTCAAAGTATACTTGAAAAATCTCTTTTCAAAACGATACAATTTTTTTTAGGAAAATAAATTGACGATAATGAATCCGAAACGGATTTTTACCCTACAGTTTGGACTCTAAGGAACCTGTAAAAAATATAAAAGGATTAGGTTTCATGGAAAATTGAATAACTGGACATATTTTTTGGATTTAACATAAGAAAAACCTATTTTTTTCAAAAAAGTCATCGGGGCCAGTTGAAAACTGCATGTTCTAGAGCTGCCGCTGAACAAAAGTTTGTTCGTAACACCATTTTTTATCATCTGGAGGGTGAGCCCCAGACTTGTGCAATTTTGGGTCACCCTGATGCACACGCTCACGCGAAGCATATAAATATAATAGAACAAGCCTCACAACATTTAAGTTTATTTTTGTTTTTCAACTATCTCAAGAAGTTTAATTTGCGATCAGGAAAACCAAAAAATCTGTAAAAATCTGTATTATTTCCAAATAATCTGTAATCTGTATATGGCAATATATGTATGTATAATACGTAAAAAATCAGTATAAATACAGATAAAACTGCATATGCACTGCAGCACATCGCACAAACCAAAACGAGTTTCACAAAGTTCCGCAAAGAGCAACTTTGTGCAGAGGAACAATTTACTTTCTCTTTGTGTAGGTTTCTCAATCACCCGTGAACTCAGCGCAAAAAGGAGTCAAAGCAACAACGAGAAGAGCACACGACTTGAAAACAGAGCAGAGTCAGAATTTCTCTTTTCTTTTTATTCCTCTGAGGAGAAACCATCCCTGGCTGTGACATCTTCGGGTTGGATAGGTGAATTCAGTGATTCCTTCGGAGTAATCTGTTGATGTCTCTATCAGTTGTGCGATAATGAGGGAGTTTTTTGGGCTTAGCTCAGACCCATCATGGGCGTTACTGGAGACGAAACCTGGGATAGCAATAGCTGTGGCGTTGATTTTTGGTTTTCAGCGGTGAGTGAAATTTTTGTGAATTATAATTTTCGAATTCTCGAAAGAGAGTACCATCCGGCCAGGTTTCGCGATCTAGTGCCGTGGCCTTTAGAGAGGGATCGATTCCAATTTTAAAGGACACCAAAATTTAGTTTAGTTGGAGGATTTGAGGATATGCTTATCGTTAATTCACTTCACTTTCTCGGTACAAAAGGTTAAAAGGTATGTGCTTGAGTGCACAAACGTAGGCTTGCCGTGGGACTATGGCGGGTGTAGAGATTTAATTCTGCCATAGCCGTAGTATATAACACACACCAAACGTACAAATACCATACACAATAATCTATGAACATTTCACAAAAAAAAACACATACACCTGTCATAAACCACAGCACACAAAAACCAATACCCACATGAACTGCCCATAAATGCATAACAGTCCCATGTAATTTCTCATCACTTTTTGCTTAAACCTCAAAAACTTCTTCACATACCCGGTGCTCTCAAAAAATCGCAAGAAAAGCTTTTTGTTGCTAAATTGATAAGAAAAATATGAATTTTGGTCAGCCCCATGTTGCAAATAAACGCAAAACAAGCTCAGTGCTGAAAATAACTGGCATAAAATTATGGTTACTATCATAGAAATACCAATTGAAGTACTAAGAGGAAAAATAATTAACTTGTTGCCTATACAAGTATTCTGTCATAAATATATTTACCTCGGATTTTTGCACACACATGTTATACACTGGGGTCGCTTTTTACGCGGTTGGTTGTACCGCATTTAAAAGATTAGATTAGATATATTCATACTAAACTTATTTGATACCGCGTACAAACAATCTTTTAAATCGAGTAGAAATAATCCGCGTTATTGTAAAAATATCACGTTCAAAAAAACGCATAAAAACAACCCGCGTAAAAAGCGACCCCAGTGTACACACATACACGTAATACGCACACACACGCTATACACACACACGCTATACACACACACGCTATTCACACACAAACACACACACACACACACGAAACTCACACTCACACACTACTCACACACACACACACACTACTCGACACACACACAGACACAAACACAGGCACACACACAGACAAAGACACAAACACAGACACAAACACAGACACACACACAAACACACACACAAACACAGACACACACAAACACACACAAACACAGGCACACACAAATACAGACACACACAAACACATACACACACAAACACATACACACTGATACACATACACACACTGATACACATACACACACTGATACACATACACACACTGATACACATACACACACTGATACACATACACACACTGATACACATACACACACTGATACACATACACACACAAACACACACACACACAAACACAGACACACACACACAAACACAGACACACACACAAACACAGACACACACAAACACAGACACACACACAAACACAGACACACACACAAACACAGACACACACACAAACACAGACACACACACAAACACAGACACACACACACACAAACACAGACACAGACACACACACACAAACACAGACACACACACAAACACAGACACACACACAAACACAGACACACACACAAACACAGACACACACACAAACACAGACACACACACACAAACCCAGACACACACACAAACACAGACACACACACACAAACACAGACACACACACAAACACAGACACACACACACAAACACAGACACACACACAAACACAGACACACACACAAACACAGACACAAACACAAACACACACACAAACACACACACACAAACACACACACAAACACACACACACAAACACAGACACACACACAAACACAGACACACACACACACACACATACAGACAGTTACACATACACACCCACAGATACACATACACACACAGATACACATACACACAGATACACAAACATACACACAGTTACACAAACATACACACACACAGATTAGATTAGATATATTCATACTAAACTTATTTGATACCGCGTACAAACAATCTTTTAAATCGAGTAGAAATAATCCGCGTTATTGTAAAAATATCACGTTCAAAAAACGGCATAAAAACAACCCGCGTAAAAAGCGACCCCAGTGTACACACATACACGTAATACGCACACACGCGCTATACACACACACGCTATTCACACACAAACACACACACACACACACACACGAAACTCACACTCACACACTACTCACACACACACACACTACTCGACACACACACAGACACAAACACAGGCACACACACAGACAAAGACACAAACACAGACACAGACACACACACAAACACACAAACAAACACAGACACACACAAACACACACAAACACAGGCACACACAAATACAGACACACACAAACACATACACACACAAACACATACACACTGATACACATACACACACTGATACACATACACACACTGATACACATACACACACTGATACACATACACACACTGATACACATACACACACTGATACACATACACACACAAACACAGACACACACACAAACACAGACACACACAAACACAGACACACACACACAAACACAGACACTCACACAAACACAGACACACACACAAACACAGACACACACACAAACACAGACACACACACACAAACACAGACACAGACACACACACAAACACAGACACACACACACAAACACAGACACACACACACAAACACAGACACACACACAAACACAGACACACACACACACAAACCCAGACACACACACAAACACAGACACACACACACAAACACAGACACACACACAAACCCAGACACACCCACACAAACACAGACACACACACAAACACAGACACACACACACAAACACAGACACAAACACAAACACACACACAAACACACACACAAACACAGACACACACACAAACACAGACACACACACACATACAGACAGTTACACATACACACCCACAGATACACATACACACACAGATACACATACACACAGATACACTAACATACACACAGTTACACAAACATACACACACACAGATACACATACACACACAGATACACAAACATACACACAGTTACACAAACATACACACACGGTTACACAAACATACACACACACACACACACACACACAGATACACACACACACACATAAACCCACACACGCACACGCACACACAGACATAGACACACACACAGACACGCACGCACACACACACATACACACATACATACACACACACGTTACTTACACATACACACACACACGTTACTTAAACATACACACACACGTTACTCACACATACACACACGTTACTTACACATAAACACACACGTTACTTACACATACACACACACGTTACTTACACATACACACACACGTTACTTACACATACACACACACGTTACTCACACATACATACACATACACGCACATGCCACTCACACATACGCACCCACACGCTACTCAGACACACACGCTTGATATACGACTCACTATACCTACACTATCGGCAGCACCCAAACAGCTTCCAATGGTCCCCAGTGCCGTTCACGTCCAATTTTGGGCTGTATTCCAACAACGATATCTGAATTAGATTACCACTGGTGGGGTCCAACTCAGATCGAAGGGAAGCCGAACTGTTCGCCTTGACGGTCGACCAGGGAATGATCTTCTCTCAACACGGAATGTCCTTTTATAGCGTCACTCAGTGTGGGGAACTTGAAAGAACCAATCACGTGGAAGCAGGGTTGCCAATGTTCCAGTTTAAACTAGTTTCCTCCAGTTTTTTTTAAGTGATCCAGTCAAACAGTTTATTCTAAAAATCTTCCAGTTTTTTCAGATATTTGCCAGTTTTATCCAGTTTTTTATTCATTCAAGCTCCGATTGGTTTCTGGAAATATTTTTAAAACGTAAATTTTGTAGATTTATAAATTATTTTGACAATTCCTAACAGCATTTTCAGTATTCTATCTTCTCGCACGAAACACGACCAAATTTAAGACTGCATGACATGGTTGAGATAAAGCCAAACAAATTTACCACACCTTGAAAGAAATCGTCTATTTTTTTCTGTTGCGTAGCAGTTAAAAAAGTTAGAAGAATTAGATACGAAAAGATAGCGAAGTCAGAAATAATTGAAATTTAAAGTTCACTGATGTAACGGAAGAAAATGTTGTTTTTTTGTTCAAGATAAAAGTAAATTGAAAGGTTGATTGATTGCGTATTTTCGAATTTTGCGCTGTTAGAGGAAATTTTCCAGTCCATAATTTAAAAAAATGTAAGCCCGAAACAAAACAGTTCTGATTAAAATGAGTAATTTTGTGCGAAGGGTTATTTCTTTAGTTGCTGTATTCAAAACTGATACTGGATTCAGTCCCCATAACGAAAAAGCTCTCTCACAATCATTTTTTTTTCTTTTTTACAAATTTATTTGGAATCCAGTTTTTTCCAGTTTTTCTTCAGCCTTTTTCCAGTTAAATTGAAAATTTTATTGGCAACTCTGCGTGGAAGTATCTCTGCTTTCTTTCTTCGTCGCTTACGTTGGGTGATGAACGCGATGCTAGTTGGCTGGCATTGCTAGCCAATGACTGAATGCGTGAAATCATTTCGTCTATGTTTTTGAAGTCTGTGTTAGGGAAATATACCAATCGTATGAAAAATGTATGTGGATATTCGACCTTCAAGCTTCTCCGCAATTTTCACGGAGTAATAAGAAAATGCTAACTAAAATTTTCATGTCATACAAATCTTGTATATTTTATCTTTCCAACGGTATATTGACTATTGAAATCGGAACAGTTGTTTGAGCGCTATTAGCATCAAAAATCTTCCATTCCGCCAACCAAAAACGTTACATGTTCAATCCAGTTTTCACAGAATGTCTCTCAGTATAGTGAAGAAAGACGTAGTCCCCCGTCAAAAAAAAAAAAAAAAACAAAAACAAAAACAAAACAAAACAAAACGTTGCATCAATACTAACTAACACACACATTGAAAAATTGAATTTTGAAAATTAAATTGATAATTTTCTAATCTAATAAAAGAATGCGATGCAAATTGTTCCGGAACCAACGAACCAATCATATCTCCTATCCGGATGTGACTCGGTTAGAGTCAGGAAGTCAGTTTTATATCTAAACTCGTCAGTTGCATCGTTATCAGCCCAAAATTAGTTAGAAACTTTCCATTCGCTGGACGCACGGTCTTTCTAAATTGTATTACATTTTCTTATTAGGCCATTGATGTCCCAAGATATTGCACTCAAATATATGTTCGGCATATCTTTCGACCGTTCTTCCGTCGCTATCTTCAACCATTTATCTCAATCCTTGTGATATACTAATTCTAGAGCGCTGCGGTCTTTTCCCACGGTGCTATCTAGATGCGGGGGAAATTTGACTTTTGACGGTGCAGAATCACGAAAACACACGACACACAAGTACCATCGAGGAGCAGTCTGCGGCCACAGGGCAGATGGGATGCGGTTTATGAATTTTCATATTATCCTGTGTATTTTCTATCTGATGGCGATGTGATGGCGGGACACAACACAATAGATGGATTCTCACGAGTGACGACAGAAACTGAGAGCAGAAAAATGGCGCCCTTCTTCATATATTATTCATAAGTGAAATTTAAATAAAGAAACCATTTTAAGAAAAACGTCTTGGTGCGTTTACGACACCCCGGGATGCTAACGGGCTGAGGAAGGCGAATAATAGTCCATCCACCGCAAGCGCTCTACTCGTAACAGTTCGCCTTCGGGAAACTGAAGCCGTGCCGCAAAGGCGCACATCTTGACTGGTGTCCAGCATCGACTGTACGTGCCTCAGCTCCTGGACAAAAACATCGACTGTACGTGCGGAGCAAATCCCACAACGATACGGATTTCGTTGAATTGCTAGTTGGCGTGGTCGAATAGGGAACTGCAAACGAAAAGAAAGTGGAACGGACAGAAATGTCCGTTTTGACTTATTTAATATTAGTTGTCCCACGAGAAGTGGCATCCCACTTTGCACAGCTCGGAAATGCAGTTTAAATATACAATTTTAACGGCTGTTAGTTACCGCAACAAAAGAAAACGCTTAAATGCTTTAAAAGTCAAACTTAATCTTTTATAATCTTATAATATTTTACGATTATTTCCATCCTATAAATATGTTTATGACTTTATAACAAGCTTTCGGAGCCAACTTTCTTCGTCTGGTAGTAGTGTTTTCCCACTTTGATGGGCAGAACTAACTCGTAGGAGTAAGTGGCGGGTATGACGTTATTTTACCCGAAACCCGACATCCTGAACTATACTCTCGGTTGATGATGGTAGCCTGGAGACGCGTGAGTGCTTTTCCCAGCATGCATAATTCGGCCTTACAGGATATTTCCTTGGCGCGAGAGTAAGCTCGGGGGAAGAGGAGTTACTTGATATTATTATTTTCTGCATGTCTGTTAGAGCTGAAGCTCATGTACAAATTTTAATTTTCCACAAAAGCAGTTATTCAAAACAGTGTTTCCGTTTCGTTCCGCCTTGGTAGCCGTTGCAGAAAATGAGTCAACAGTTGCGGGTGGGTTATTGCTGAGGTAATGCTGAACATGCATCTTCAAGGCTAAGGAATGGCGCAATAATCACCAGTACTTGGTGGCATGCCTAGTGCATTAGAAGAAACATTGCATTATGATCGTCTCGTAATTAAAACAGCTTCACTTCACGTCTCGTAACTCATAGACTTTCAACACCAGTGTTTTTCGAGAAAAACAACAATAATCGAAAAGTGTTTTTGAAAGTTACTGATTCTTTTAAGGCCTACATTTGTGTGACCATACTAACAGACGACATTCTGTCCAATTTTGGAAGTTCACATAGCAACCACTTTGAAAGGTAATGTGATAACGTTCGGGCACATTGTAATAAGACAGAGGGGACGGGCGCCAGCCACAGTCCATTGTTTTTAGTTGCGTCCCTTCGAAACAATGTAAGCTAATGGGCTGTTTATAGCGTAAGTGTGACGTGCGAACCGGGTTGCTGTTGGTACCACACCGGCAGATAATCAAAATGCAATTGGCAGTGACAAATAATCCCGGGACCCCAGGAGAGGCTCTGCTTCATCTCGATGCGAGCCGCCACTGCACGATATCCGATTTACTTTCGCTCGATCGAACGGTGATCCCACATAGATAAACAGTGGTGCTATCCGCTGAGGTGAGTGTATGTGCATATATATATTTAGTAAAGCTAGTTAAGCCCTGTCAATTGCGGTTTACGTTGGTGGTTGGGATGCTGAACCGAGAGATAAGCTAATGGAGTGTTGAATATTTGCCCCGTCCCATTTTTGGGATTATATGCTGTGTATTCCACTTTTACTGTGATCGTTGCAGCGAGGGTCCTGTATGAGCGATGACCCGTACCGTGCTCTTGCAACTAAAAGAGACAAGCAATTTGGAAAAGTGTCTCCAACAGTGATTGAATTACAGCACATCAAATTAACCCCTGTGCATTTACAAATTTATACTCAGTAATAAATTCAACGATTCAATGCCTCTTAAAACGATCCCGATTGAAACAACATATTTGCAAACAAAAGGTTTTCATGCAATTGGATGAACAATAGTAATTGGGTTCGGGTTCATTCGTTATAGTTCTGAATCGATCATGAAAACAAGCTCATTAAAAATCCTTTCAGCGCTGCGAAAACGTTTTCACAATATGCGACATCAATCATATGCACTTGTGCGCTATTCAACAAATTAGGGTAAACAGGTATAATACGCCCCCCCCTAAGGAACATCGTCAATACTGTAGCCATGTTTATCACAAACAACAAATCTTTCATGCAGTTGGATACACTATTTAGTTGGTAATGCACTGCTATTATTTTGTTTTGTTATTACTGTTACCCAAAAATGCCATAATTTTATTAAAAAATATGACTAAATTTCAAGCTTTCCAATCTACCGGGGCAAAACGCCCCAGATGCAGTATAATATGCCCCATGCAGTAGCTTCATATGCCAGCTTAGCATGCGAAGTGAAACAGCGCTTGAAGTCTCAGAAGCAAACGCTAAAGCAATGAACAAATCAGCCGGGCTAGCGGTGGGGCATATTACCCGGGAGCTGTAGTGTAGCAGAAAGCATTGAATACTTAAGCAAATTATACAATTATTATCGTTTCTTCACTAGATACAGCTGCTTAGAGGTTCGTTTGAGATATATAAGTACAAAAACTAGGTAATAAACTTTATACATTAGTGAAAAAACGTTACGGAAACGCTGCAAGAAATTAGATCTGAAGCAGCTCAAATCAAAATTGATTTTTGTTTATTTTTTGCTGCTAGTGACAATTATCAAACTTGCACAGAAGGTTGGTCCTATGACCCGCTACGGATTCCCAATAGTCTCATGTCTTATTTTTTGTGTGTCTCCGAATAAATGGACTGGGGCGTTATGCCCCGGGGGGGCGTTTCATACATATTTACCCTACGCTGGAATTGCGTTCGACGGTGCGAATTTCTATAGTTCAACCCTCTGGTGTCTGCGTTATTTCTCGAGAATTGATGAGTTTTCTTTTTGATCTCCGTCGACTGATCTGTCATTTTATTTTCGTATGCGGTGTATTTCTTCTCATTGTGTTCTGTTCATCTTTCACAATCTATTCATCTAGAGCTACTGATATCGCCTACTGATATTTTTCAAGCCGATCTCACACATCAGAATTTGTGAAAATAAATTTTACAAAGCGCAGAAATACAACCTAGGGGTAGACACGTTAGAAAAAAGTTTCGTTTTTTGACGTATATAATTTTTTTATTGAACATTGTATATTGCTTCAAAAGTACATGTTTGCGTGTGCTTTAAAGAGAAATGTTCAAGGCATATTTATACCAACTCTAAGACTACTCTCAAAACGTTTTTCTTGAAAATCTTCCCATGGGGTAAGAATTTTGTTGTTTTTCATATTTACGTTTATCATTTATATACATATGATATATTCTCTCAATATCTCTAAAAGTCTAAACTATAAAAACAGTGTAAATATACATAATGCCACTGAGTGTTTTTTTTGTAATGAACTCCAAAACGTTAAATAACCACTCAGAATTTCAATACGTCTTTTTTTCGATAATTAAAAACGAGCACACTGCATGAAAAGTTGAAACTTTCTCATATGTCCAAAGATAAGTTTAATTATAATAAATTAAAACCCACCCATCCAGAAAACGTTCGTCGGTATTAAAGAGTTTCAATGTTTTTCGTACGATAAAACCAACAAAATCGATAATAAACAACGCAACTTACGTACAGCTCCATTTGGTCCCTGAGGTAACGATATGTACACATATGTATAGTTGCCTAGAAAATATATAGCAAATAGTATTTCGGCAGTGGTGGGCACCATTCCGCTAATTCGCTAATTCGCTAATTAGCGACGCTAAAATTCAGTTAGCGATTTAGCGATTTCGCTAATTTTTGAGCTGGTTATCGAAACTGTTAGCGTCGCTAAAATTTTGGCATTCGAAACGCTAATCGCTAATTCGCTAAATTTTGTAGAGAAGCGACAATAGAAATATTTAGAAAAACTGTGAATTGCTGATGGCGTACGTAAATTGCTTCGAAAGATGAACATACTTTACTGCGAAAGTTACTTTTGTCAGTTTTTTTTACTCTAGAATGGAGTTCCAGTTATCGTACAAGCCACAGGAGCATTTTGAAGAACAAGCACAAGGTCTAGATTGAATTTTCGGCACACCAAAACTTTGGTAAATTGCAATGCGCTTGAAATTATGACAACTTTGGTTCTACTTTTTCGATTCAGATAATAATTGAATTTTTATGAAAACATTCCTAAGAGTATCTATTTTCAATGCAAGCTAAATAACTTTTGTTATTCTTGTTTTTACAAAATCAAATATGAATACCGTTTCGTGAACCTCTTAGTGTAAATAGCTTTAAAAAGTAATTGCTTTCGTTTGTTTAACCAAAACAGATCAAAGTGGTCCAAATCTTACAAAACACGAGCAATAAATATAGCGATATGACTATTTAGTATTTACATATTAAAAAGTTAGCGGTTAGCGATTAGCGAAAGTTCCGCTAATGTGGGTTTAGCGTTTAGCGTTTAGCGATTATCGAGCTAAATTTTCCGGTTAGCGACTTAGCGATTAGCGTCGCTAAATTTTCGGTTAGCGGTGCCCACCACTGTATTTCGGCTCACGTCGATTCATAACTGAGCTACGTTTCCAACATATTGCATGACGTTGAACTGAAGTTAATTTTGCAATTCAATGTGGACTGGATACTACATTCAGTTGCAACAGTAATCTTAACCTAAAGTTTTTAGTTCAGGAAGGGTGAATTTTCATTCAAAAACTCTCGACGATTCGACATCGAATGCGATAAGCCGGTAATTTTATTTCAATCAATCTAAAGCAAAAACATTTATTTGACACGGCACAATACAAAAGGTTCCAATTACTGGATAGATGTACCAGCAAATTAATCGTAGTGTTGTGTCAAATCAACAACACAATCGGTTACAGTCGCAGGGCTGGTAGCAAGTCAATTTTTAGTGACTTGGTCACTATTCTTGGTCACTGAAAAGTTCCTATTTTCGAAGCAATTCACCTAAAGTCACTTTTTTTTCATTTGTTCACTATTATAAACTATTTTGAGTTGGTGGTTTGACATTTTTTTAATATGACTAGCGTTCGACATAGGACTAGGTAGTAACCTGAAAGTCCGGTCAGAAATCCACCGGATCGTCAAAGTCAGATTTTTTTCGGAACGAAGCTTTCTACAACAGTAAATTACTAGAAGCCGTAAATTATAGAAGCTTACACTGTAGGTTAATTTATTTGCATTTAAGGTGGAAGTGCATCGAGGCCATAAATGGCCGACTTCAAGCCACCACGTGGTCAACTTCGAATTTTCAAATGCTTACCACTCGGTGATAGTTAATGCATCACTTGTGAAAACATATCATCATGTTTGTTATGGTGATGAAAACATAAAATAGTGTTTTCATAGATAACGCATTAACTATTCCCGAGTCTAGTGACGCTGAAAATTCGTAGTCGACCACGTGGTGGCTTCTACACAATACCACCTTAATGTTTGTTACACTTAGTATTTGGCCGTTTCCTTTTGTTTACTGCAGCATATGATATTTGGTCTCAAAACAAAATGGTGTCGAAAAAACCACAAAAATTACCGGTTTCTCAAAAATTCAAAATGGCGCCATTGTTGCCCCTTAAGTTGAAATATGTTCAACCTCGGGGAAATTCAGTCTTGCTTAAACTACTAGAAAACGATAGTGGAAAATATTCACGTAACTTTTCTGGTAACTATAACGGGAAAAATATTTTGAATGTAGGCTAAATGTCTTTCAATCTGGCATCGCTGTGTGTGAGACGACCAACCAACTGCCTGACACTTTCAGTACCTGAACAATGTCAGTGCTCATTATTCCGTGCAAGAACAAGTTACATTTTGCTTCACAGCAGTGTTCACAGCAAGTGAACTTTGTTTTCCGTTTCGGTTTTTGTTTTCTTTTAAGCTGCGCACTAGCTACTAGAAAAATTTCATTGCCTGATTCAGTGCCTCAATTTCACATGGGATTGAGATAGGAAAATGAATTCCATTTTGAACTGCATACTGTGCTTTAGACGGTGGATCGCGCTAAACAAACCAAACGTAAAAGTGGAACATTGGATCGGAAACTACGAGCGAATGTCATCAGGGTAGTCCAGAATAATCTTGGGGTCTCTCTCCGTGATTTGGCGAAATGTCTCAATGCAGCACATAGTTCGTCGAATCTGTTTGCGCGAAGGAATATGGTCGTATCATGCCAGCAAACAACCCTACAGGGCACTGAAATAGAACCTGGTTGCCAAAACCCGAGCAAGTCCTGACAGAGCACAACGGCTGTATTTTAAAGGACGATGAAACATATGTCAAAAATGGACTTTGGATAAATCCCGGGTCGGAAATTGCTAACCGTAAGGGGAATGTTCCAGGTGGGTCCAAATTCGTTTTCTCGGATAAATTCGCTCGCAAGTTGATGATTTGGCAATCCATATCCATCTGTAACTGTGGAAAGGAGACAAAAGTTTCCATCACTGCAGCAACCATGAATGGACAAGTTTACAAAAAGAAGTGTCTCTAGGAGATAGTTTTGCCGTTTATCCAGTCACACAAATGGCCCGTGAAGTTCGGGCCCGATCTAGCTAGCTGTCACTACGTGGCAGTTTTCAGGTCGTGAATCGCTTGTCGACAGCTCGGTCCTCTTTCGTTTCTCTTGTTAACAATTTAGTAACGAGTTTCATGCTCTTGGCTGTAATCGTCAGTTTGTTAGTAAGCAGTTTGTAGTCTTTATCGGTGTACATCTAAACATATAAAAATGCAGCACTGTCTGTCTGTCTGTCTGATCCATAGAGGATTGGAAACTACTGAACCGATCAGCGTGAAATTTGTATATAGGGGTTTTAGGGGCCGAGAAAGGTGACTAAGATAGTTCGAGGCCCCTCCCTCTTCTGGGGAAGAGGGGTCCCATACAAATGAAACACAAATTTTTGCACATCTCGAAACCAAAATGTCGCTCAGAGGCCAGAAACTGTCTCCAAATTTTGAACCCCAAGAAGGGGACTTCCGGTTTCTGGAAAACATTCGAATATGACCAAATACTACCCAATATGGGTGTTCCTTCAACCAGAATGACGCTCAGAGGCCAGAAATTGTCTCCAAATGCCATTTTGAAATCCAAGATGGCGACTTCCGGTTTCTGGAGAACAGCGGGAAATGACCAAATACCACCCAATATGAGTATCACCGGAACCAGAATGATACAAGGAGCTAAAAATTTACCTCAGACACCATTTTGAGTTGTAAGATGGCAACTTCTGGGAAACAGCCGAAAATAATCGAATATCGAAATGATGTATTGAAGCCAAGCATTGACCCTGAACACCATTTTGGATTTTAAGATTTCCACTTTCAGTTTCTGGAAAACAACGAAAATAACTAAATACCACCTAATGTGGGTATTTCCGGAATAGAGGTGATGTACAAAAGCCAAAAGTCGAGGATGTTGTTATTCTTATAAAACCAATCATTAAAAACGATATAAACGAACCACAAGGAATCAATGAATATTGAATGTAAGACTCATCGACGTAATTGGAAGGTAAAGGTACCAGTACGATGAACACTTGAAAAGAGTCAGTCTTCAACAAGTCTAGCAAATTTTTTTGCTTTGCTGATGTCGTGGTCGATTTATACACAAGAATTACCTGTGGACGAAAACGAATTTCAGGTAGTAATCGAGTTCATTAACTTCAGTTCGATAGTAACAGTAGCGTAGTAAAGATAGCAGTTAGAAAATTAGACGTATTATTAGTAGAAGTTAAGCCTGTAAAAGTTCGATCATGAAACGTGCATAATGCTCGAAGAAAATTTGCAGACCAGTGTAGTATGCTTAACCTACAGCGCACATAAAGGAGTACAATTTTTAAACATGATGTACGATAAACTTTCAATGCTCTAACTTTTATGCCTAAATTGCGAGAGCCAATATTCAGTGGGATATTCAGCCAATATTCGCGGTGAATATCATAATATTACCCGCGAATATTGACTGAATATAGCACTGAATATGGGCTCTCACGCTTCAGGCATGAAAGTTAGATCATTGCACCATTCGAAAAATTTGTAGTGCTACTTAGGGACTACAAGTTTGCATTACATTGTTTCTCTAAATTGTACTTGTGGAGTGAGCTGTCGGTACATAGCGAAAAAACACCCTAAATTGAAAATGCAACCTTGATCCGCGGTTTGCACGTACGTTTAACGTGAAAGGAAGTCTACATTTCTTCAGTGCAAAGAATCATCATATCCTTTCGACCGAGCCCACACAATTGCGTAGGTAAAAATGACAGATAAAAAACCTAAATCGAAGCGATTCCTATATAAAAAACACTTGCTTGCTCTAGTTTCTTATTTTTCGTAGCAGCTGCGATGTTAGCACTAGCGTTGTGAGTAATGAAACAATGCATAGGACGTTCAAAAAGCGAGAGAGAAGGTTTTGTTTAAGTTTCCTTCTACCTACGCACTTATTGCCACTAATTGCCCTGTATACTCAACAGTTGGCTGCAAAGTCTGTGTATTATAAAACAGAAGGTCGAGTTCCGAATCGGAATGTAGCACCAAGGCTTTGCTGTACTTAGCAGTTAGGACTTTGACTCGTTACGTTATTCGATTTGAACGTAACACCTCAACTTAGATTGAGGGTTTTAAGGTCTGTCATAACGCGCAGGTGTTTATCGATACCGGAGCACTGTGTTTGCATGCTCTACTTTCGGCGTTGTCTAGATGTTGTCATTGATAAAGATGGAGTACACATCGAGTAAATTAGTTCGAAAGAGCCTATTAAAAATAATTGAACTCAAACATTTAGATATTATTGTTTTAAGTAGTTGAAAATGTGATTTAAAAAAAAAAACTATTAATTTTCGCATTTTTTTCTGCCGCACCCTGTAGTATTCGGAAAGTATTACAACAATCATAAATAATTGTGAAAGTTGCAGAAAGAAAAGGCCGGATATTTGTTTATGTATCGCGCTCAGAGTTTGAGACAGTCAATAGATTATGTCAGAGAGCCTTTCTATCATGCTTGTTAGTGCCCTTCATATGCTATGAATCGAGTTAAAATGAGTGAAGCAAATAACAGTTAAAAATCTTCCGATAAGTGCAAAATTATTCTCTTTTATTACTGCTTTAAATGTTAGTCTATTCCTACGCGGGTTGCGTGATTTTGCTACGAATTATGCCTTTCAACTTAGAAGCGATTGATAATTTGTCTTGTTTACTATTCTCTAGAATAAATGCAAGTGTCAATTATGAGGCACACTATTTGCAATAAATGAACGTGATTTAGCTGTTAGAGAGCTCCAGTCTTATAGAGGAAGTCTCCAGTTTCATGCATTAAAAACAAGCTGTGTTTGAGGAAATATTTCTTCTTCTGACGCATAAATGAATACACCAAAACGCAATTATGCTGTCACTCGTTACCGGTTGGATACAGCCACATTTTTATGAAACGGCACTATTCTCTACCGGTGTACTGTCAACACGCTAGGTGGCATAGCACTCACACTGAGAGCTACTTACTGTCACTTGCATGCACCGTTGACAATGTCACTGAAGTTTCACACAGTTCACTCTGGCGCGGCCAGAAGAACCTAATCAACGCAAAGTCGTAAATCAAACTGAAGCCGAAACGTGCCCAGCACTGATGATGAGCTGACAGTAGAGTGAACGCGAGCGGAAAAGCAGAACAGAAAACAGTCATTATTTTCGGCAGCATTTTTCATTTTCTGCGCTCTAAGAAAAACAGCGTTCATGCTGAAATCGATCAGCTACTAATGCTTCTGGTTATTTCATATACCCATTTCGTTTTTCGTTTTTGTAACTTTCCCAATCTTTAATCGTACTTCATGAGATAACTTAGTATTGAAATCAAATAGTAATTTTAAAGAAGTTTGAGAGTAGGTAGGTGAGAGGTGAGAGTAGGTGAGAGAGTAGGTAATATGTATTTGCGTTCAAAAAGAAGATTCTGTATTTCTATCTATGATAATGTATTACTGTATTCCAGTTGGCAAGAACGTCTCTATTATCATTAGCGATATAATTTTTTTTTCTCAATGCCGGGAACTAGCTGATTGCTAATTTTACGTTAAGAAACAAAAAAAAAAAAAAACAGGAACTCACTCCCATTCCCCGACAGGTACTAGGCTGAAGGTGCGCATTATTCCTGATGTAATTAAATTTCGTTCGAAAAAATGATTTCATTCGACTTGTTTAATTAATTGATCCAGCCTTTCATGTGATCTGATGCAGCGTAGAGAAGGATGGCTTTCAATGTCCTTTCGTCGGCGGAATACGCACAGGCAACCATTGAAGGCCACTCTGCAATGTTTTTTCCGACTCAGTAGTAAAATTTGACTTGAAACTAATTTTGTAACCAAACTAGACGACATTCAATATTGAAGTTTTGCGAAGATTTTATAAAGACACTTGGGACATAGAGCTGTTATCTCGTGACTAGCTATTAGTGTACTTAATAATATTTTAAACGAATTTTAACGAAGACATGAATATACCAAAACTTCGGAAAGGGCTTTTAACCATCTTTTTTCAGTTTGGTTCCACTGTCCGCTGGCCTTTCCATTGAGGTGATAATGCGTGATTCCGCTTCGCAGACAGGAAATATCGGCATGGACGATACGTCGCCATCGTTATCGAAAGGGTTACGAGCTGTGAAATTGAAACTGGTCCCACGGTAAACTAACGCTGGCCTGCACGTAGCTTTCAATTTGTTAATGGATCGGTGGTTGAATTTGGTGGTCGCCACCAAGGCGGATGAAGTGAAAGAACGGCGCGAAAAAATCTCTATCTCTCTACGAGGCACTTTTTCTAATTGACCGGAAAACTTCAGATGGCGGATGCTGTACTCATGCGTAATTGGAAATTTACTGGAATGCGTAAATGCAGTGCACTTAATCACAGATTTATCGAAATTTAATGACGAATAGTCGATATTCTGTGGCCCTGTATAGCAATGTGGAAAAAAGCAGTCTTTTCACCAGGAGCAGAATAGAGTGAAATGTAAATAGAGTAATCTGTTCCAAGCCCAGTATAATACTCCGAGAAAATTTAGTGGGCAAAAATTGAAGTAAATTAAAAGATAGTTGAGCTATTTTATTAGTATTTTCATCATTTGTTATTTTCAACGCATGTAAAAGTCAATTTAAGAATCCAGTCTTGTGCAAAATTTCTACTGTTTAATCGGTTTCATAAGGATTCCTCTATCGTTTTTTTCGTCTATTTTCAAAGTACCAAAGTACTGCGAACAGTAATATGAATCGCTGGATGAATTGTCAAGATCATAAAACAATCTACGTATGTATTTTGATAGGAGAGCTCCGTAACCGCAAGGTTACAGAGTACGCTTTGACAAACGGGTGGTCATGGGTTCGAATCTTAGTAGAATCAGGGTATTCTATATCAGAGGACTCAAGCATGGGTTTATTCTCAGACTCCTCCACACGAAAACTTCCCTTCAGATTGAAAAACTCCCATCAAAACCATCGAAAATTTCATCCACCCATAGCACGTCATCCCTTCCAATATCTTGCTTGAGGCCAGCCTTAGTATAAAGACTACGATGTAACACTATACTGTCAAATGTCCTCTTTTTTTACTCTAACCGCCTCATGAATAAGCTATTCATGAAAGTTCACATACAGCTAAAGCTCACACCGGCAACGAAGCTGTCTTGTGTTGCACACGGCCGTGTTTTGAGCGAGAAAATAGAATAGGCTGGAAACGTTGGTAAGAATTGTTACAATGATTTATCACTCTACAACATTTACGTTCTAAAAGTATTTCCAATTAAACCAATCGGAGCTTGAGTACATACAAAATCTGAATAAAAATCTGGGTGATATACAATAAACTGGAATATGTATAGCAATGTGGAAAAAAGCAGTCTTTTCACCAGGAGCAGAATAGAGTGAAATGTAAATAGAGTAATCTGTTCCAAGCCCAGTATAATACTCCGAGAAAATTTAGTGGGCAAAAATTTAAGTAAATTAAAAGATAGTTGAGCTATTTTATTAGTATTTTCATCATTTGTTATTTTCAACGCATGTAAAAGTCAATTTAAGAATCCAGTCTTGTGCAAAATTTCTACTGTTTAATCGGTTTCATAAGGATTCCTCTATCGTTTTTTTCGTCTATTTTCAAAGTACCAAAGTACTGCGAACAGTAATATGAATCGCTGGATGAATTGTCAAGATCATAAAACAATCTACGTATGTATTTTGATAGGAGAGCTCCGTAACCGCAAGGTTACAGAGTACGCTTTGACAAACGGGTGGTCATGGGTTCGAATCTTAGTAGAATCAGGGTATTCTATATCAGAGGACTCAAGCATGGGTTTATTCTCAGACTCCTCCACACGAAAACTTCCCTTCAGATTGAAAAACTCCCATCAAAACCATCGAAAATTTCATCCACCCATAGCACGTCATCCCTTCCAATATCTTGCTTGAGGCCAGCCTTAGTATAAAGACTGCGATGTAACACTATACTGTCAAATGTCCTCTTTTTTTACTCTAACCGCCTCATGAATAAGCTATTCATGAAAGTTCACATACAGCTAAAGCTCACACCGGCAACGAAGCTGTCTTGTGTTGCACACGGCCGTGTTTTGAGCGAGAAAATAGAATAGGCTGGAAACGTTGGTAAGAATTGTTACAATGATTTATCACTCTACAACATTTACGTTCTAAAAGTATTTCCAATTAAACCAATCGGAGCTTGAGTACATACAAAATCTGAATAAAAATCTGGGTGATATACAATAAACTGGAAGATTCTGGGATTAAACTGTTTGACTGGATCACTTAAAAAAACTGGAAGAATCCAGTTTAAACTGGAACATTGGCAACTCTGCTCTCGTGAATCATAATCACATGACAGCCTGCTCGGATATGTATCGAAAGATTAAACGCTGTACGGGTATCATTAGCGACAGCTTAGAAGAACCAACATTCATAAGGAAATGAAAAATAACAGCCCGTTCGGAGTTGCATGTGTGTGCTGTCGTCAGTTGCTGTCGGGCTGTTTACCGAACGTGTGGGGAGCAGAGAGAGCTGCGCAGTACAATGAGAGCCAGATCAGTTGAAAATTTGTTGTCACTGTCCTGCAGTCATTTTCATAAGCTTGCTTGAGGCCAATAAAGAAGATAAGCGAATAGTAAGTCAGGAGAATACAAGCACTGTAGAACGAAGCAGGTTAATCCTCAATAAGTTACACTGCAAAAAGAAAAAAAAAGTGAAGACAGCAAGAAACGTTCGGACAATGCAACAGAAGATAAAAAGTAATTGGTCGCAGTGGGGTCTATACAAAAAAAAATATTTTGATCATTATTAGCTTTAAACTGGAAATTTATGAAAATTTAAATTTTTACATTCTGGTTGACTCGGTTCCAAGGTTCTATCAATAATCTATTAACTGGTTCTCAGCTAATAGTTGTATTTTAATGTGATTAGGCGGGCCTTTTGCCTCCCAAATCTCTAGGCATCCATTTGGTATTATCTTTTCAATTCTTATATCGAACCGTGGATATTAAAGAGTTTTATATAACGTCTTCATTATGGTAAACTTTAGTGTCGGATAAACACAACTAACATTCGATTTCTTTGTCTTCTCGTACTGCTTAACAATTGCTCATCTTCTTTTTGAAGAACGCTGTAAAAATGTTTTCTCGGAGTTGACCGAATACAGTATTCTTAAATTACTGCAATGCAGTAGTAACTATCACTGAAGTCTCTCAAAGTAGTGCTATTCAGATAGTGCCCTGTATAACTATCATTATATACAGCTTTAAAATTCAATAAACACGTGATCTAAGAGTGGGAACTAAGTTTCAGTAAATTATCGCGGAGTAGGAGCGGAAGTGTTGTCTTACGGAGAGAGGCGGTCACGACGAAATTAAGTAATCCAATAATTTACGGTTCCGTAACGTTTATCAATCTTTTGCTTTGTTCGAATAATATTTTTCGCCACACTTTCTTCACTACGCCACTCGAGATAGAATTAAAAACGTGACATGGAATATGGCATTCTAGTCAAGGTTGATACGACTGCACAGTGGGGCGACTCCATACAAATGCTGGCCAAGCAAAAAAATGTCTTCAAATGAGGAAAATATATGGTTTTTATGTAATTTTGGGATGCTGAGTCCGAATTTGATATTATTTTTGCATGAAAATGCATATTTTTGACGCCAGGAAAATTTTTATGTTTTGTATATATATTATATGAGGGAAATTTTAAGTCGGTTTCAATCTTTTGGAAAATAAAATGCATGATGCTTGAAAGACTTTCAAATGCCATAAAAAAAAATATTAATCAGTTATTAAGAAAGTTAAAAAAAAAATCATTTAAAAAATATGCTGCGTGTTCAAAATCACTTATGACTTGTCTGCCACTGTTTACATAGTTGACGTAACAACCAACACCATCGTTGTGAGAAAAACACGTTTTTGTTATTTTAACCCAAATCATTATATTGAGATACAATTTCAACAAAATAGTCTGTCAATTTTATGAAGATTGATGCTTGAAAAGAGGCCCTATGGATTATACGAGCCGGCCCGTGGTAATTGATCCAGAAAAACCGCTACGCCAGTTTATGCGAATAAACATGTATTTTTCACGCAGATTGTTCGCATAGCTTGGCGTAAAAACTTGACTACTTCCTACTCTGCCTCGCAGTTGATTCAGTTTTATCAATCGTGTTTCGGTCAAACGTCAGTTATTGTCCATCGGCAGTTTCAATTAGACAAACACGCACAAACACACATACAAACACACACACACACAAACACATGCATGAAGACTTACATTTACGCTAAGGTGGGTAATCGTTACATGAAAAAATGCAAACTTGACAGCACAGAGCCAGGACAAAGTTTTTCTTTGGTTTGGCCCCAGACAATGCTAAATCTGCCGGGTAGGGATTACTCAAATTGTTTGGGGCCCCAAATGGAACCTTAAAATCGTTCTGGCAAATCGATTAAGTTCACCCACATACACACACGTTTTAATTATTTAATCTGATGCAAATATTCACTAGTAGGGGGGAAAGGACACGGTGACTTTACACCTTCCTGAGGCTGAGTGTTTTGTAAAAATATTAATATACAATAGAGATGGTCGGGTACGGGTATTTTTACCCGAAACCCGTACCCGACGGGTTCGGGTCGGGTTTCGGGTAACGCCAAAAAATATTCTACGGGTTCGGGTCGGGTACGGGTAATTAAAAAACCAAGGCTTCGGGTTCGAGTCGGGTACGGGTTTGAAAAATTCTCAATTGGTCGGGTACGGGTCGGGTACGGATAATTCAATTTTCGTGCATTGTGAGAATTCAATTTTTATCATTTCAAGCCTGGGTGTTTTCTTAATGTCGATAATCGGTAAGATCGGAGAGAAAATCGCCCATCATCACTCAACGAGAGATCGCCCAATACCTATTCTGACAGTTGTCGGCAGTCTATGCACCAAGGGAATGACATCATGCTATCGCTTTCTAATGTTAGATTGAATAGTTCTTCCTGCAACGGTTTTGATTTAAATGGAGTTTTTGTCGGGCTTTTTTCATAACTGTCAGTAAAACCGCGGAGCATTGCACAGTGGGGCGACTTAATACAAATGCTTGCCAAGTAAAAGAAAGTGTCGATAAATACGACAAAAATATGGTATATACTTAATTTTGGGGTGCTGAACACGAATCTCCTTTCCACTTTTTATTTGGAGACGTTCATAAAGCACGTGACTCAATTTGTCATGATTTTTTAGCACTTCTCCCCTAACTTTTTTATTAAACAGAATTATATAATCTTCAACCACAAGCAACGCCACAGGGCGTCCTCTTTACAAAAACAGCTTACGTAGTTTTTGCACAACTCCTCAAATCAACCAAATTTCGCAAAAAAAAAAATTGTTTTTATAAAAATTTAAACAATATTATATATTATAATAGGTAATAAAAACTAACTACAAATCAACTTTTTCTTCGAGGCCAAAAAAACAAGCTATCATTGAAGCTGCAGAGCGTTTCAAAGTAATGATATATTTATTTTTAAATATGTCAAAAAACGTCAGTATGCCGAGTTTTGAAAAGTTATAAAAAAATCAAATTCTATGATATTGCACCCATATTTTGGACTTAAGCACTTAAATATTTATTTATTTATTTATTTATTTATTTATTTATTTAATATCTGTTTTTACTGATTTTTAGAATTTATCAATGACACCGAATCTATACTCAAATTACAGGTTTTTGGCAAATGCAGTGAATTATCAAATTTTTCTCAAGTTATAAACTATATTAGTTTTGACCTTTTAAAATTCGTTTGACCCTTTAATGTGTTTATAAAACTCGTCGTTTATTTTAAACTTTACCAGACATGCACTTTTCATAGTGGACCGATTCCTTATAGCGGACCACCCGCCTGAAACTCTGGGTTCATTATCGTTCGTTCACACGCACACTCGGTTCTAGCCTGGCTCCGGCCATCATCTAGAGAAACCACATATGACAATCAGTGCATAAAATGTACGAGGTACCCAGGCATGTTGAACAAAAAAAAATAAAAAAAAAACCAGGACGGGTCGGGTACGGGTCGGGTACCGGCAATTTCGGCGTTTTTTTCTATCGGGTACGGGTCGGGTACGGGTAGTTAGAATAGATATTTTTCGGGTTCGGGTCGGGTACGGGTATTTTAAACAAACCAGACTTCGGGTTCGGGTCGGGTACGGGTTTGAAAATTTTCGATGAGTCGGGTACGGGTCGGGTACGGGTAACAAATTTCCCATACCCGACCATCTCTAATATACAATACAATTATTCAATCGCACTTTCCCCTTTACCCCTTTCCATGGAATATTTGTCGAATTAAGGGGTTATATACCTTTTTGGTTTCCAAAAAACCGTAAAAAATTTTATGGCATTATCTTCAAATACAACATCTTGAGAACATTTTCACAAATTTTCATAAAGATCTGAGCAATAGGAAGAAAGTTAGAGCGATTTGCAGCGCGCCTCGCCACGGCCGCATCAGCTAAACTTGAAACTTTACACACTATTATCTCGGAATAGTGTTTTCCGAAAAATGACTTTGCCGTGATGCGGGAAAACTACTGAACCGATTTCCTTTATCTTTTTTTTTTAAATTTTCGTAATTAAATTCGCCGGTCCTTGAACGATCGCTTTTTGAAATATACAGTTACATTTTGCCGCAAAAAAAAAATTTCAATGTAATTTTTAGCACTCAAAAGGTGCATTTTTTGGGAAAAACGTTCCCGTTTGCACTGAAAATAAAATACTCATAAAAGCGATCGTTCAAGGACCCGGCTCACTTTTAAACTAATGAAATAAGGCCGTTACAAATTTTATTTCCACTTTATGTCACCTCCCCCCCCCCCCCCCCCTTCAAAAATCTTCAATATTGGAAGGGGAAGAAAAAAAAGCTCAAACCGTTTTGTTCATTTTATTGGTTTTCCGACAGCATAAATGCTGTATTTAGCAACAAACAAGTCCAGTGACAGCGAGAGTGTCGTCAAAAGGCAAGCGAAATAAATAATAATAATAATAATTGTTATTTTTCGACATTTATTTGAATGCAAGTTACAAACGTCACAACTTGCACACAAACTTTGATCAAAGTTATTTCTTTTTTTCGTCTCGGTGTTATTAATTTTTTGCCACCCCCTTTGCTAACTTTGATAACCTTGGACATAAAAAGAATTCGAAATTTGTATCAGCCTAATATGAGTTTTTTAATTTCGGTTGACTCGCTGAGTCTCTATCAGGATCACCGCAAGCCTCTGCAAAAAAATAGTGTTTCGGGGGAATGGCCATTACTCCAGTAATAATTGGTATATCTCAAAATCAAACGTATTTTGTTGTTGTTGATAAACTGTACTTTCAGAAAAATACCACTTTGATACAATGAAAATGGTGCTATGCACTTAAAAATAAATTCAAACTTCCCTCATTTTTCTCGACCAAGAAGGTATATAACCCATTGAACGACTTAGCTTAGACAAACAGACAGTAGTTAGACAGTCGAATAAAACGACTTAACATAAACAATTGCACCTTGTATATAGTGACGCCAGTTTTTGAAACCAATTGGCAGTTACGCCAAAACGTTTTTCCAATATTTCTCAAAAGTTTCAGAACAAAATGATTTTCTTTTTGTTTGTAGTGTATGTATCTTAGGAAAAGGAAGCTGAATCAACGAAAAAGTGCATTTTGGTCATTTTGGCTCTTACGTCAACTATGTAAACAAGGGCAGTTGTTTCATTTAAAAGTGACTATTTTACATTGCTTCTATTTATCGCATTCTTCTTTTTATTCACTTCTACCTTCATCTTCATTTTTGTGTTTATTTTCAATACAGTTTTGATATCTTAAGGGAAGGTTTTCAAAATGCAGTTTCTAACGTCAAAATAATAATTCACTATTTGCTCTGTAGAAATTAGCAGGCGATGTGTAATGTCATGGTTTATGCTTACACGATTGCTTTTACATGTGACTGGTATGATATAAACTTAAAACATGATTTTGGTACTCTGTGCTGGTGATCCAAAACATAAACAATGATTAGTTTTTGATACTTCGTTAATTATCGGAACATAGATGAGGTGAACTTGTAAACATGAAAATAGTGTGATTAATTATACTGAAACATGTTTGAAAACGTTGTTATTATCAAACCAACACGAGCTATTTGTTATTCTGTTGACGGTTTACAGTGTGCAATTTAAATTTACATTTTTAAAGTCCGATATGTGTCGAGCGCTCGTTGTTTCTCTTCGAAAGAAGGGTACTCTGCGCAACTCTGCGCAGGATCGGACTAGATGCATTTTAAGGCATTTTTTCCAAGCTATCTTTTAAAACTAGTGCCAATAGTGCCAAACCCTGCCGTCTAAACTTTAAACGCTGTTTTATGCTAATAATACGTAATTTTTTTATTCCGCTTAATTTTTTTGAGTATTACAATGAGATTATACATTGTCCAATAACGAGGATTTATTCTCCACTAAATTATATATAACTTTTCCTTAGACGTCATCAAGATTCAAGTTACCCTTGAGGCTCCAGCAAGTTTCACAAAATTGCATTTTTTCCAAGAAAAACGCTAAAAAACGCTGACTCAGTACACTTTGAAAAATCATAGAAAATTCAAATTTTGTCGTAATACTCCAAAAATTTGGATTCTAATACTTCAATAGTATACAACTGTAGGAAAAATAAAATTTAAATGAAATTCGCATTTTCAATTTTGGGTCGATGGCCAGCGATTCCCCACTGTGGACTGGGCAGCTTCAAAGATTTTTGATTTGCAACGCACATGTGCGAAACTAAGTTCTCGCTGTTTTTTCCAATAAAAATGCAATTTTATTTTGAAATAATAGTTACAGTTTTAACTATTACTATTACGATAACTATTTCTTTGATTGATCTCAATCACTCTGCTAAGACGCTCGTTATAGATTTTCTAGATTTGAGTTACAGTTTTGTTCCATCTTTCTAACAAGGCTTGAACACTGTTATGATAAAAGTGTTCGCACAGTGCTCGGCCTAATTGCATCAATTGAAGTCGATACCATTCTCCAGTAATGGTTTCGTTTGGTTTCATCAGCTCATAATAAACAACACCGACCTAGTTTCACCAAATACACAGCATAACCTTCGCAACGTGTATACACGACGAGACGACGACGTAGATGACCGAGCTCATGACCTTTGGCTGTTATTCTTTGGGTTATAAGGAAACCATTTTGCATCAATCGGCACGATGCGATGAAAAATCTATGTTTTCCCTCTAGAGTAGTTTCTCACAGGCGAAAAAAACGACACTTAACGTTCTTTGACTTCAAATCATAAAAACAAAACAACAAAACAATATCGCACGCTAGCCTGGGGGGCTAATGCGGTCTCGATCAACTAGATTAGTTGAGAGAATACGTTATCGATATTGTTTTCGGCACATTTTTTTCATGTTGTAGGATAAGTACAACGATACACCGTGCCCCAGTGCTGAGTCGAGAAAATTTCCAGATCGAAAAGACCCTCGACCTGATCGGGAATCGAACCCGACATCACAACCGTGTGGGAGAGCTAGCCGACCGACATCGCTAACCACAGAACCACGGGGACTTCAAATCATAAGGAATCCATTTTAATCATTCCCAAACCACAGACTAACAGACGCAACACGTCAGTTACAAGCTTAAGACCGATGACATAGTAAGCGCGAACTGCGTTACGAAACGATTCGCCTTGCCGTGGCTATACGTTCAGCACTAAGTAGAGCGACTCGTCACTTTCAATTGAAAAACATTTGTTTCATTTTCCAACACTTTGTTAGTCAATTGAAAACTACTCGAACTCTCTTGCTTTGATTTTGACAGCTGAAGAGTTTGGAAAGGAAATAAAGATTTTCTACTGAAAGCGAAGATTACCAGCGCCACTCTCACCTAACGATTCTCAATTGAAAATGACAATGAGCGCGAACTTAGTAAAGGATTAGAGATAGGGTAGGGAACGGCTTGAGCAGTAGCGCCTATTTTAATCAGTCGAAGAAAGCAGGCCTTAAACTTGTGGATTTTGATCAATAACAACAATTTCATTGATGAAAACGAAAACTTTGATTGTCTAGCTGTCTTACGAATATAAGAAATATCGTTAGTCACAAAGAAATCACACAGAAATCAACATTCGAAACAAATCGACCTATATTGCAGCCATTCAGGAGCCACTTCGGGTGCTGGAAAAAAACGCCTGCAATACAGATGGATACTGCATAAATTAGGTTCGGGGTGATTGCAATAGTGTCCCTCGGTCGGTTACTTTAATTGATTATTGTTGAAGTTTGTTAACTTAGTTTTGCAATCTGAAAACAAGTTCTGACAGAGAAAAAGATAGAGAACAGATTGATATACTTCTGTTTGATTTTTACCCAACACATTTCAAGTATTTCGTCTCAATACACAGGCGGTTCCTAAAGCTGCTTAGAATATGTTCCCTACCCTATGAAACTTTCATACAGTTCTTCACGCATACAGCGGGAACTGTTCGAATCGGGATGACTGCGCGAAATACGCTTTTACGCTTTTTACGCGGTTTTTTTACGCGGATTCCGGAATTTACGCGGTTTTTTACGCGGGTTCCGGAATTTACGCGGTTTTTTTTACGCGGATTCCGGAATTTACGCGGTTTTTTTTTACGCGGATTCCGGAATTTACGCGGTATTTTTTTTTGCTCGGATTTCGGTTTCCCTTCACTCGGAATGCAAAATTAACGATGTTTTTTTTAACGCGGATTCCGGAATTTACGCGGTTTTTTTTACGCGGCTTCCGGAATTTACGCGGTTTTTTTACGCGGATTCCGGAATTTACGCGGTTTTTTTTACGCGGCATGTATCCCCCGCGTAAAAAGCGACTTTAGTGTATTCAGTTTTATTGTTATGCTTTGAAAATGCAGAACTGGTTGAGGAATATACACATGAATCGATATTAAAAGATGGGAACAGCATGTACTGAAAAGGTTGACAACGTACCGAACGTAATAACCCGTTCACACTGGAGCGGATATCATGTGATATCGCCTATCTTGATATCGAATGTCATATACCAAATTTACTGTGGAAACTAGATGTATGGATTCTGATATCAAGATACGTGATAGCACATGATATCCGCTAGAGTGTAAACAAGGCATAAGATAAATAACAAAACCTCAAACGTCAAACTGAGAACATTAAAGTTTTCACAGCTTATTCGTTTGATCGTGCCGTTTTCATAATTCTGATTCATCGTAAATTGCAATTACGAGTGGCAGTAGTAGTGGGACCAATCATATTTCCCTGCCTTAAGGACTTATGCGACCATGCAGTTTATGTTTTCACAGGAAATTTCATTTCATACATCACAAATTATTGCACATACAAATATTATCTGCTATCGTTGCCATCGAACCACAAGCAGGTTGCAAAATTTGTTTGCCAAAGGGGGCTGTTTGCAGGTATCATACCCGAACGAAAACAACACACATCCCACATGCCTAGAACGCACGGAAATGAAATCCGGTGGACTTTCTGCGGAATCGAACGGTGCGTTTGAGATGTAGCCAATCATGTGGAAGCGATTGATGATAGTGCAAACAACCATTTTCATCCGGTGGAGGGGACGGCGCAATCGGCACAATTTGATTGCAAAAAAATGCTCCCACAGCTGGATCGGGGCATGAATTGACGGAAATTACAAGCATAAATATGCACAGGAAATGTTTTGATTCTCTTAAATGCCTCTTGCCCCTACCGTCGGGTGAGGGACATAAAGATGACTAAATTTTCTCCCGATACGTTCGTCTGCTACGGAAAAAGCTACACGGTGCCAACTGCAGTCTGCAGCTGTAGCTATGCCGAGGGACACATGTTTCCGTCGATAAACGATGACGATGAAGACGGTAGTAGGGACGATATCTCAGGATGTGCTCTCCGATCTGCTCCGGGCTACGAAGGTAAACGATAGTACATGTTCGATATTTGAATTTCATATAAAGCACGACATACAAACCGACTCCAGTTGGCACAGACAAGCTGAAGACACGATGCACGGCCTTCCACGTTGGCTGTTGGATTTACCGGGATTGGCGTACTTTGGCAGCTGCATTACTCTGTGCGCAGTGCAGTGCCAAACTGGGGATAGCACTGTTGTTTTAGGTACAGTTTTATTCGTTCTCGGAAATAATTTTAGTTTTTTATTCAAATATTGTTTTTCAAATTTTGTTCAAGTATTCATACACATTCAATACCAATCTGAAATGAACACATTTCATGGCGTTTTTAGTTTTTGTCGAAACCAAGACCAAAGAACTCAGTAAAGAATTAAAGATATGAAACTTTGAGTTGGCAACACTATTTATATATACGCCATTTTCACAGCTGTCAGTTTAGTTTGGTACACCATATCATTTAAAATGGAATGACAGGACAAAACCGTGTTTTAGTTCGATATATTATTATCAAGTGATTTGTGCACTTAAGGGACGACATAGTCATCCATAAGACCAATTACTCAACAGGATTACACGCGTAGTCAAAGATGTCGAATAGAATGTATTAGATTCGAATTTTCGGCTTTGCTTTCTCAGTAGATATTTTTAACGAAATTTTCAATACATTTGACGTTTCGGTTGTTGGTTGCGACCTTTTTTTTAAGGAATTATAACAAAAAACGCAATCTTTAATTTCCTTTTTTTTAAGTGCAAGTGGGGTAAGAAAGACCTCATGCAGTGGCGCCAATTTCAATCAGTCGAAGGAAACAACCCTAATCATTTCAATTTTGATCATTATCGACAAATTTCATGTCTGAAACAAACAATCCGATTACCTAGCTGTTTTACGAATACATAAAACACAGAAAAATCTTTTTTTTTTCACAACATTTATTTGACACGGCACAATACAAATTTATGTTTTACGGAGCCAATTTAATCTAATGCCTTATGGTCTAAGATATCTTATAAGCTAAAGACAAATTTTTTATCCTCGCTGCCGACTACGAGCTGATATTAAATCTAATACTGAAACTAACATGTTTTTTTTTAACCGAGATTCGTTTCGCTGTTAAATTGGCACCTTGATGCTCTTCAAGTAGCTATAAACATGTAGCATGTATGGTCAAAATCGTTAAAAATCTGTCCACGTGGTATGTGGATGGCCACTAAAATATTTTAGGGATCTGCTGCACGCGTAAATGGTTCGGGATTCCACGAGTTTCTTCCATCATGGATGTATCGAAAAACAGACAGAAAAATCTTTGAATAAACTTCAATAAAAAATATCAACCAAAATTGCAGCCATTCAGGCGCCGCTTCGGGTGCTAATGAAAATCTCCTGCAAAACAGATGCAAACTGCTAAGAATAGGTTCGGGGTGATTAGTGTAGTGTCCCTCGATTGGGAACTTCAATTGATTATTGTTAAAGTTTGCTAAGTCAGTTCTACAATCTGAAAACAAGTGCTGACAGAGAAAACGATAGAGAACAAATAGATATTTATTTATTTATGAGCAAAACCATTTCAAATCGCCTGGAAATACGCGAAAATTTAATCGACTATTTTTTATTTGAATGAAACTTTGCACACGTATTTGGCTTAGCAAACTGAGCATTTTTCACAGATGGAGAGATTTTTTACACCCATGAGTTACATTCTAAAAGGGCGTATGCCTTTTGGCATAGGTTTTATTCGAAGCATTGTAGCCCAGAAACCGTTGGTTGTATGAAAAAACTGTCTGAGAATGAGTTGTAGCGAATCAAAAATGCATCATAAAAAAAATATACACTGTACAAAAAAAATTTTTTTTTGACCAAAAAAAATTAAAAATAAACATTAAATTTCAATTTAAAACAAAAAGTTTAATTTTTTTTTACTTTTTTTTTAAAGAAACTTGACGTTAATACGCAACTTTTAAAAAAAGTCCAGGATGGAGAAATGAAAAATAATTTTTTTATGGTAGATTAATTTTTTTATGAAAATTCTAATTCAAACATTTGGGCTTGGTGTATTCCATTTTCACTTTATTCATCTTCACAAAATGCAAACTGTTACTAACACATCTGGAGTAGTGCAATCGTATTTATATACGAAAACAGATATTATAGGTAACCCAGTAGTTATTGGTTGCGTACTTTAAAAACAGTTATTATTAGTAAACAAGTAGGTAGTGTTGCACGACAAACATATTTTTTTATAAAACATTCGGCAAGGGGGAACGTGTAGGTAGGCTAAGGTTTAGCGCTTGTGTTATTTATCCAATCGTTTTGTTGTCAAAAAATGAATTGTATAGTTTTGATCAAGCATTCTAATGAGTGTATGGTTTTTGCATGAGAACCATGGACAAATTAAGAAAAACGTGTATTTTCCTAAATAATTATAATTTTTCGAGCTCAAATTAGAAATAACTCGAAAACCAATCCCGTTAGAATGTTTACTACCAAGAGCTTTTTGATTCAAAATGACTTTCTGCATCTTTTAAAATCATTAGAATACAAATATTTTGAAAAATGTTTAAATTAGATTTTTTATAAAAAATTAATCTACCATAAAAAAATTATTTTTCATTTCTCCATCCTGGACTTTTTTTAAAAAGTTGCATATTAACGTCAAGTTCCTTAAAAAAAAATTCAACTTTTTTTTTTTAATTGGAATTTAATGTTTATATTTAATTTTTTTTGGTCGAAAATTTTTTTTTGTACAGTGTGTATTTTTTTTATGGTGCATTTTTAATTCCCTACAACTCATTCTCAGACAGTTTTTCTATACAACAATGGGCTACAATTCTTCGAATAACACCTATGCCAAAAAGCATACGCCCTTTTAGAATGTAACTCATGGGTGTAAAAAATCTCTCCATCTGTGAAAAATGCTCAGTTTGCTAAGCCAAATACGTGTGCAAAGTTTCATTCAAATCAAAAATGGTCGATATTCGACCATAGGTCATTTGGCGCGATCTTGCTCTTATTTATTTGTTTATTTATTTATTCATTTCCATCCGACCATAAGATCTACATGAAATATAAGGTGATGGGGAAAACCACAAATTGGCATGAAAACCCCATATCTTTTAAATGCTTAATTTTAACAACATACAGAACATTGGTCTAACACATACGAGTCTTCATTATTATAAACAGTAACACTATTAGGAGGAAAGTCATTAATTATACACAACAAATAAATCGTAGTCAAGATATTGAAAAATTCAACTTAATTATAGACTAAATATTTGAAATTGCTAGATGAATATCCATTATCAGTTCGGCTTTTGAAGCAACTTACGTCGGAACACTTCAGCTCCCTCTCCAAATTCAATGAGATGAGCCATCGTAGATTCCTGAAGGCGTACCAAACAAACTTGCGTTGGATGCTTTCAATTTTGCGAATCCAAATTGCATGAAACGGTGACCAAATGACGACAGGAGATTCCAAATGTGACCGTACTAAGCGATCGAAGGACTAGCGGGTCGTCGAACTTCCAGGCGAATTTAAATAAGAATCCGAGCTGTCGATTCGCTTTATCTTTTACAAACTGCTGATGTTGTCGGAAAGTGAGTTAAGAGTCGAGATAAACACCAAGATCATTTACGACTTCTACACGCTTCAACCTATGGCTAGCGATCGTGTAATCAAAGTGGAAGGCTTCGCAGCTCGATTTATGATGAAACGAAATTCTTATACACTTTTCGATACTAAGGGTCATTCAATTGATATTACTCCACGCAGCAAAATGGTCCAGGTGAGACTGTAGAGTGTCGCAATCAGCCAAACTAGTCACTTCGGTGAAGAGTTTGAAGTCATCCGCATAAACAAGCTTGCAATTTCCGCTGAACAGGTGCATCGCATCTTTGAAAAATTAAATAAACAGGGTTGGCCCGAGATTGCTGCCTTGAGGTACACCGGAGTAGTTGGTAAACTCCTGAGACAAAGATAAGCCAATTTTTACTTGTAAAGATCTCTGTTTTAGGTACGATGCCAAACAGCCTCAGAGGTAAGCAGCAAATCCCAGTTGTTTAAACTTCTTGAGAGCTATATCGTGATCAATTCGATCAAAAGCAGCCTTTAAATCGGTGTGAATTGCATCTACTTGATTACCTATGGATATCCCGTCAAAACACAGAGATGTAAACTGCATGAGATTTGTGTCAACTTAGGCCAGGCATAAATCCATGTTGCTGTGTAGAAATGTATCTGTGACAGTTGATCATAATAGAATCGCTAACTATTATCTCAAGCACTTTAGAGCCAGCACAAAGGGACGTTATCCCTCGATAGTTTTCAACTAACTGCTTCTTACCTTTTTTGAAAACCGAAAACATCATCGATTTTTTATATTCATGAGAAAACTGAGTTTGCTGCATACTTATGAATAAATTTTACCCAACACATTTCGAGTATTTCGTCCCAATACACAGGCGGCTCCTAAAACTGCTCAAAATATGTTCCCTACTCTACCACTGATAGAAGAAAGAGAAGAGAAATGTGCCCTAAATCTCAAGCTGAAAAAAATGAAAGATTGCACTTTTTTGACCGTTCCTCTCAATTTTTGTACCTCTAGTAAATGCAGATTCAAATGGTGAGTTGAAAACCCAAACCAAAAACTGAAACACAAAAAAAAAAAATATCAAATATACACTTTCAATGTTTGTGCTTATTTCTTTTCCGCATAGCACAGAATGCAGGCCAAAAATGAGCGAGCCACTTTAACTTCAACAAAATGGCCAGATGGCCTAGTTCTTTTTGTTCTGCTTTACAGCGACCTTCGACGCGCTGCTCGCGACGATGGTTTATGCTGAACGCGGTTTACCAACACCTATGATGCGTGTTGCGTGTGATTGGTAAACTGCGCTTGAGTATAGGTTTCGTAGCTCGAAATCATTTGAATAAACGACAGTCTCAAACTAGACACGGATGAATGTACTTCAGTAGCACAGTCCGTGGGCGATTCATCCTAAGATAGTTCACGTGAAACTTAGCACTTAGCACAAGTTCTTATCTCACACTTCCACGAGTCATACGATCACAATAGACTACCAGCTGAAACAAGGACACAACTGGTTAGTGTATCCTGGCTAAGTGAGAAGGTGCGATGCGATCATTGGCGCGTTAACCATATCTCGGCGGTGGACGAAATGCTTCGCTAACCCGAGCGTCTGTTCATTAAGATGGTGCGGTTCAAAACAGCGTCTGTTCTCCATTTTAGGGGCTTATCAACATCCTGGTGCCAGCGTGGGACTTTAAACAGTACTGTCACGGTGGTCTTCGGCGAGACTGGTGGTTGGTGCAAGCCTTACAAACCAGCCGTAAAAACAATTAGTACAGGAAGCAAATAATGTTAACACGGACAGGAACAATCGACGTAGATCTAGGCAACGGGAATGGACTGATGAATGATTGGAGACTTGGATCATGGAACTGCAAGTCTCTTATTTTTTGGGAAGTACCCGTTTTCTTTTCGTTAATAAGAGTCCGCAAGTTCGATATCGTAGTGCTGCATGAGGTGTGCTGGAAGGGAGTATCAACACATACCTACATAGATGACTACACCATCTACCAGAGCTGCAGCAACACACACGAGGTGGGCATAGCCTTCGTTGTGAGGGTAAATGCAGAGGCTCGTGATTGGGTGGTGGCCAATCGACAACAGAATGTTCAAGTTGAGGATAAGAGGCTGTTTCTTCAACGTTAGCATCAATAACGTGCCCAGCCCTCTCCTAGGAAGTAACGATGATGATAAGGACGCCTTGCGCAGTTGGAGTTTGCATAAGATAACTACCCAAAACATGACTTCAAAATCGTTATCAGAGATCTCAACGCTCAGGTTAACCAGGATGAGGAAATCAGACCGGCTATTAGGAAATTCAGCGCCACTGGCTGGCGAACAAAAACGGCCTTCGATTAATTGATTTCGCCGCCTCCAAGAATACTTCCAGCATAGCCTCCCATATCGGTACACCTGGAGATCACCACAACAGACTACAATACAAATCGATCACGTTTTGATTGACGGAAGGCACTTCTCGGATATCATCGACGTCCGAACATATCGTGGCGCAAACTTCGATTCTGATCACTTCAGAGACTTTCGGTTGTCAACAACATTCGCTACCGTCACACGCCACGGTATGATCCTAAACTTCCCGAACGCGCACAGCCTTGAGGCAGCGTTGCTGGATGAAAGAGAGCTTACCAAAGCCCCTCTGGAGGACTGCTGGAGTGCTAGGGCCATTAACAATGCAGCGGAAGGTGCTTTTGAATTCATCGATAGGAATCGACGTAACGGCTGGTTCGACGAGGAGTGTCAACCGATTCTAGACGACAAGAATACAGCGTGGGCATTGATGCTGCAGCACAGAACTCGCCGCCGGTACCCGTCGATACAAACAGAAACGAAGACAGCAGACTTATCTTTTCCGGGATAAAAAGCGCCGCCTGGGAAGTGAGATAAACGTAAATTCTACAAGAAACTAGACGCACCGCACACAGGCTTTGTGCCGCGAGCTGAACTGTGTCAAGATACAGATGGAGAAAACTCGACGGATGAACGTGGGGTGATCCACCCGAATGGCGCAGAAGCAAAGGACCATGACGGTAGGAGGAACGACTTCGTCAGCCCAGCGGTTGAGGGAGACATACCGCTCCCTACGATAAATGAAGTAAAGGATGCTATCAAGCTCAAGAACAACAAATCAGCTGGAACGGATGGCATCGCAGCGGAGCTTATCAAGCTGGGCCCGGTAAGGTTGGCTTCCTGTCTGCATCAGCTGATAGTCAGGATCTGGGATACAGAACAGCTACCGGAGGAGTGGAAGAAGGAAGTAATATGCCCATTATACAAGAAGGATGACAAGTTGGAATGTGAGAACTACTGAGCGATAACATTTCTCAACGATACAACGCTTTGTAGGAGCTACAAAGTGCTCTCCTAGATTATCTTTTGCCGTTTCTCGCAGCTAGCACGAAGGTTTGTGTGAAGTTATCAAGCCGGTTTTGCAGATGGACGATCAACAACGGGCCAAACGTTTATGCTGCGGAAAATGTCGCGAATACCAAGTCCCCACGCACCACCTATTCATCGATTTCAAGGCGGCTTACGATACTATGAAAATAGTATTCCCTGCGAAACTAACAAGATTTTGAGTGCGGTATCAAGCCCGTTTGAAACACACAAGGGACTTCGACCTGGCGATGGCCTTTCCTGCCTCCTGTTCAACATTGCGCTTGAAGGTGTCATGAAACCTGCGGCACGATCTCCAATTAATTCAGGCAGTTCATCTTCGCATCCACGACGTGGACCTTGTTGGGACGACGCCTACTATGGACTCTACAAGACGTTGAGATTTGGCAAGCTTCGCCCCCGTATAAAGTGCACCATGCACAAGACGCGCATAAGACCGGTAATCTTCTACGGGCACATGACAAGGACAATGCTCGAGAAAGACTTGGAAGCACTAGCGGTTTTCGAACGACGTGTGCTTAGGACCATCATTGGCGGAGTATGTGATGATGGCGTATGAAGACGAAGAATGAGCCACGAGCTGGCACAACTCTATGGCCAGCCCAATTTCTAGAAAGTAAAAAAAATGTAGGACGCTCAAGAAACTGGGGACAAGCTACCATGGACCGAGTGCGTTGGCGTAACACTGCGACGCAGGTGAAATCCTGAGAGATGTTTAACCAGGAAATAAAGCAAGTAAATACAGAAGTGCGTCAAAAGACCGCAGAGTAATTGCTCACCGGTTCCATCGTTTTTCCTTCTGCTTACGGGAAAACTTATTTGAGTCTCTGAAAAAGTTATCTTTGCTAGAGCCACTAACATTCACAGGAATAGTTGAAAATCTATAATCATTCTTTTTTTTTCTCGTACAGTCGTGAACGAAATCTGTAACAGATTATTTTTTCTACCCTGTTAAAGGCCTAAAAATATCTTAATTTTTAATCAATTTCGAGATAAATCTACATATATAAACGCAAAACAGGATTGGAGGTTTAAAATAAGTAATATTTTTGTGTTTTTTTAATTGATTCTATAGAAACAGAACTATTCAGTTGCTTAAACTGCGTTTCACTCAGCAGCACGTTTTAATTTCTGTGAACAATCAAAGCATTTAAACTAAAAACTTATAAGCAGAAATATAACGTAGAGTTTTGTACCGCCATTGGTACGTTTTGTGCAAATGTCGGTAGTTAGTATTTTCTCGCTGACCCGTACGGTTGTATACTGTCTTCATGTCACTTTTCTCAGGGCGTTTCCTAGCAGTTGATTTTGTGCAGTTGTGGACGAAGGAGAGTACAGATGTTAGAACGAGTTAAAACTAATTATGTTATACTATTCGTAGCCTGCAGTTGTGCAGTTAGCCGCAGACGCTTCTACTTTACAAGCCCTAATTGAAAACCTTCAAATTTGAAGAGCTTAACACAGCAATGCAACAGCTATGCTGTACTGCACTTTATTATGTAGGTAACTTTCGACTTTATTTGTTTTTCTGTGATATAATCCACACTCCACAGAGAACAACTTTTGTTATTTTGAAAACAGACAGTATTGTGATACAGACTGATAGAGAGAGTGGATGCATAAATATATTCGCAGTTGTTTTTCATGATTCCACAACAAAACTTTTCAAGCGTTACTGCACATTCCAGTGTGTGCTAAACAGTAGCGTTGAACGAAATTCAAATGGCAGGTTATTTGTAATGAGAATGCGAGAATGGTTTATCTCGAAGTAAAATGAACCATTGATTGAATTTGTGTCGCGCATTGTGTGCTCTATTTCATATTATTGCTGGCGAATGGTTACAAAGTTGTTACAAAGCACACACGTTTATTGGATGACTTCTACGAAATGTTTGACGTAATTTAATGCATGGTATTTGCAATAACAGAAATTTGAGTGAGTGTTGATGAAGCGTTGTCTTGTTGGTTTGTAAGTAATAGCAATATTATTTAACCACTGAAACGAAATTCATACTGACAGCGGCCCTGCGTAATTCAGACTATATATAACAATCTATAGAGACAAAAAAAGGGAAACTGCATTTGTTTTCTTGATTTACCGTATTGGACTAACATAGAACGTAGCGCATAACGGAATACTGGCTTCCTCTGCAGTAAGCCCACCGGCGTAGGTTGAAAATTATTCGATGCATCTACTTCTATTTGAAGCTAAATTTTCGTCATTTGCAACGTATTATCGGAAAACTGGAAAAATATACGTGACACTCTTACGTCGGATGGTTATATGTATCTGTTTTCGTAGATACCTACTACTTCAAGAAACTGTAGACTTTACGCGAAATTCAGCAATGCCTGTTGGTGCAATAGCTGCGTTTTGTGTAGGCTGGAATATAGAGTGTGCGTAATGACGAGCATCATAGTTTGTTTATAACGAGCTGTGATATTTTCGAAATTTTACGTGTGAAATTGTGTGTGCACATAGAATATTTAGTGTCTAAAGTGTACTATAGAAAGATCTTCATCAGGATAAGTAGAAGTGCAGTAATATCTGCTGCTTATTTTGAATAAATTTTGCAATTTTATTTGCTTTCCGCCACGGCTGGCTGCCGTCGGCATTGTTTTTTTCTTTTTCAATTGTCTCTGCCGGTAGTGTTGTGTCGCCGTACAGCATCCACTGTGTAGGTAAAATGGAATGTGCAAAGTGTAGTCAAACGGTTATGATCAACGATGTCGTTTACTGTTGTAACTGCAAACAGAGATTTCACTCTCGCTGTGTAGGCATCGGTAATGCGGCTATTAAGTTGATCAATGCGAATGACAATCTTCTGTTCAAGTGTGATAATTGTCTATCGGTTCAGTGTTGTGATGAGCAGAATGTATCGGTTTTGGATGTCAAAGTAATAAGAGACGAAATTAACAAAATTTCTGCCTCTTTTACAGATTTGCAAAACAACATTGCTGCTCAGATAGACAACGCGTTCAAGATCGGGATGGAAGAAATGAGATTAAATGTAAATGGTACTCTAGAGGAAAGAGTTGCCGATTTTGAAAAATTAATGCATGAAAAAATGAATAATATGACTCTGTCATTTTTTGAAAATAAACGTGATAGGGATTTAGTTGCTATGAATAGTGTGATATCTGAACCGGCTGATCTCAGCCGTAATTCAGCTAAAAAGGTTAAAAAACGAAAGTTAAATGAAGATGAAAAACAAAGTTTTAGCGATGAACTGATGACTTATGCAAACGTTTTGAGCGGTAGTAAGAAACATAAGGCTTGTCCGGTCATCGTGATTAAACCAAAAGAGTCCACCCAAAGTAGCGAAGCTACGCGGGAGTTTTTAAAATCAAAATTAAATCCTAAAACACACAAGATTAGTAACTTTAAAACCGGGAAAGACGGCTCTGTTATTGTTGAGTGTGCATCAAAAGAAAATGTGGAGGTTGTGAAAAATGGCATTGAAGGTAATCTGGGTGAAAGCTATACAGCTGTTGTTCCCACACCTCCGGTGCCAAGATTAAAAGTGTTGGGCATGAGCGATCAATATTCCTCAGATGTCTTCATTGACTTTTTGAAAAGTCAAAATGAAGACGTTGTGATAGAAATTGATAAAAAGACTTATGACTGTTTATTATCCGCGAAAAAAGTAAATGTTGGGTGGGATCGGTGCCCTATAGTTCCAGCGATAAATGTCCTCAGATGCTTCAAATGTGGAGAATTCGGCCACAAGAGTACAGATTGCAGAAACCATGAAACGTGCTCTTTGTGTAGTGAGCATCATAGAACTTCGGAATGCACATCCACTGTATTGAAATGCGTTAATTGTTCTAAATACAATAAAGATCGTAAAATGAATCTGGACGTTAACCATGCGGCATCTAGTTCAGAGTGCCTAGTTTATAAAAAATTGTATGATAAAAAAAAGGCAGCCTGCATTTCAATAAATAGCAATCAGGTTCCAGGAATGTGTGTAGCTTAGATATTATATATTTGAATATTGCTGGTCTCTCTACAAACTACGTAGTTTACGTCAGATTGTAGAGTTGAATCGTCCATTTTTAGTTTTTTTTGTCAGAAACACACATAGTAGATATCGATGTATTTGATCAATATTCTATTCCGGGATACAATATTGCTGCCTGTTTGTCACATTCTAGACATACTGGAGGGGTTGCTATTTATGTCAAAGAATCAGTACAATTCAATGTTTGTTTCAATGAAGCAATTGAAGGAAATTGGTTTTTGGGCATAACAGTGGACCGAGGCATGAAGGTTGGTAACTATGGTGTAGTTTATCATTCCCCTAGTTCTAGTGATCAGCGATTTTTGCAAATACTAGAAAACTGGTTTGAGTTATTTGTGGATAGCCGCAAATTTAACGTGATTGCTGGCGACTTTAACATAAACTGGCGTGATAGCTTTAATTCGAGCCATTTGAAGAGATTAATAGAGTTTTGCAATTTAAAACAAGTTGTTTCTGAATATACGCGTATTTCTAGACACAGTAAAACTTTAATTGATCATGTTTATACAAACTTTGATTCTGTTTGCGCTGCAGTAAATTCTGAATTGAAAATAACCGATCATGAGACTCTTGTTATTACTGTAAATCAGAGTATAAACAGTGATGATAATTTAGTTAAACTAAAGTGTTGGAAAAATTACTCGAAACGAAAGGTTTCGGATCTTGTCGCGAGAAACGTGGATTTCCCATTATCGGGGTGCCTTGATCATAAAACCGATGTTCTCAATAACGTCTTAAAAACGTGTACTAATCAGTTAGTGGAACAAAAGTTTGTTGTTGTGAAGAACTCCAACAAGTGGTACACTTTGGATCTTTTACGTCTTAAACGTAAGAGAGATGGATGGTATAAAAAGTTTTGTAGAACAAATAGTAATGATCACTGGCGTAACTATACGATGGCGCGTAATATATATTCTCAAACTCTGATCAAAACACGGAGCGAATATATACAGAGGAAAATTGAACATCATAAAAATAACAGCAAAGAGTTATGGAAAATATTAAAGTCATTGTTAAAACCTGGCGTTTGCAAATCGCGGTCCATAACCTTTAATGGCACAGAAGAACGATCAGAACAAGCAATCGCTTCTAAGTTCAATACTTATTTTATCGATAGTGTTTCAGATATCAATCGATCTATTGAATTGGTGGATGAACCTGATGAAATGAAACAGCCAATTAATGTTAACTGTACTTTGACCGGTTTTCACCCTATTTCATACATAGAACTAAAAACATTTGTTTTTCAATGCAAAAAACGGCTGGAATCGATAATGTTAATGCAAAAGTGATTCAAGATTGCTTTCATGTCATCGGACACGACCTCCTTGGCCTAATCAATGAATCGTTACAAACTGGGCACGTGCCACGAGTTTGGAAAGAATCTTTGGTGGTTCCTATTCAAAAGGTTGCTGGTACGAGTAAAGCCGAAGAGTTTCGTCCCATCAACATGTTGCACACATTAGAAAAAATTTTAGAACTTGTTATCAAAGGCCAACTTTTAAATTATCTTAATATGAACAGTTTGTTAATACCAGAACAATCAGGCTATCGAGAAGGTCATTCTTGTGAAACTGCGTTGAATTTGGTGTTAGCAAAATGGAAAGAAAATATTGAGCGTAAAGAAACTATTGTTGCAGTGTTCTTGGATTTAAAACGCGCTTTCGAAACAATTTCTAGGCCCTTATTGTTACGAACAATAAAGCGCTTTGGTACTACAGGTACTGCATACAAGTGGTTTGAGAGCTATTTGTGTGACAGAACTCAACGGACTATTTTCAATGAATTTACATCTTTTCCCATGGGAAACATTCTTGGAGTACCTCAAGGAAGTGTTTTAGGGCCCATTTTATTCATAATGTACATTAATGACATGAGACAAGTTTTACGTTTCTGTGATATTAACCTTTTTGCTGATGATACTGTACTGTTCATTGCAGCTAAAGATCTCGATTTTGCTATTACTCGCTTGAATGAAGACTTGTGTTCGCTTAGTAGATGGTTGAAATTCAAACAACTAAAACTGAATATAAGTAAAACTAAATTTATGGTTATTTCGCGCAACCGTGTTACTGAAAATGTCTCTGTGGAAATTGACAGCGAGACACTTGAACGCGTACGTGAGATGAAATATCTTGGCGTGACTATTGATGACAAACTTAAGTTCAATATTCATATTGACAATGTCATCAAGAAAATTGCCAAAAAATATGGAATTCTCTGTCGTTTGAATAAAGAGTTGAGTACTTTCAGCAAGATTCATCTCTATAAATCAATCATCTCTCCCCACTTGGACTTTTGCTCTTCCATTTTATTTTTGGCAAATGAAACTCAAATATCGAGGTTACAGCGTTTGCAGAATAAAGTTATGCGGTTAATTTTAAATGTAGTAGATTCACTTCCTCGGCCTTGATGTTGGATGCCTTGCAATGGTTATCTGTGAAGCAGCGAATTGTGTTCATGACGATGGTGTTCATTTTTATAATAGTTAACGGATTGCTGCCTCGATATTTGTGTGATCGAATTGTGAGAGGAAGTGATATTCATAGATACAATACTAGAAACGCGACAGAAATTCGAACACCAAATTTTATTTTTAGAGCTTCGCAGAATTCATTATTTTTTAAAGGAATTAAAGTGTTCAATTCGATGCCTACACAGGTCAAACGTGCAGCAACGCTACTTGAGTTCAAGAGACAATGTATTTCACACGCCAAAGCTGTTTTTAGGCAGCTAAACAGAAATGTTTTACAATTCACGCACTAAATTGAAGAAGTTTTCATAACGGATGATTTTATGTGGACTTTTGCTGTAATAGCTTTTTAGTATTTATTTAAGCATTGTAAAAACTATTATGTTCGTCCCGATGATAATGATGGATTTTGTATTCAATGTAGTAGTAAAAAAAATAAATAAATGAGAAGTCTACAAAGGTTTGAGAATCGCGCGCGTTACACAGATATAATTGACTACCTTTCTTAAATTAATATATGACATTTTGAAAAATAAAGGTTTTTTTTCATTTACATACATACAGATGTATTATGCTGATGTATGTTGTGAAATTGAGTTTTTGTGACACAATAAACTTTTAAGTAGTTCTGGACATACGTCGGATTACTCGGGAAAATTATGACACTTTTGATTGTCTTTGGACGTTGAAATTCGTTGAATTCCACGGTTTACCTGTGCTTTGCTTGCTGAGTACGGCGGGAATGGCCTTGTTGGGACTGTAGCAATTTAGCTGTGGGCTAGATTGGGTGTTGACTTAATTCAGATGTGAATAATGTTCAATTGATTGAAAGAAGTAAAATAATTAGAACTTGGTAATCTCGGTCGTAGAACGGCTTAGAAATTTTTGTTTAAATTTTTTTTTTTATTCAGTAATACTGCCGTTTAAGCATTGGAATATTATGGAGGATTTTATATCTGTATTGACAAAACCAGTCCGTTTTTTTTGCTTTCTGGTTTAATTGAAGTAATAACTAATTATCTAATAGATAAATCGTCTACCTCAAATCTTTGTAGGGGTAAGAGGCGGGACCATCATCATCATCACCATGGAAGTGTGATATTGGGTAATTTACATTCAACATAAGTGAAAATTAGGCAATCGTTTATCATATACTAGCAGATATCCAAACCACGCTGCTGCGCCATCCAGTTCACAACGAAGACTACGTAACTTGATACCTCCGTTACCTTCTGAATATTATAGTTTTTTAGATACTCAAAAAAAATCGAATTTCAAGGACTAGTCTGATACGAAACGGTCAACTTCATCTAAAACTTTGTCGAAGACTACATTTCTATAAAGGGTAAGACTGAGAAGTGTGACTTTGCAGCGCCACTAGCAACGGAGTTCCGAACTAAAACTTACTGTCATTCTTTGAGGTTTCTTACATACTAAATATTACCATGGTATGTCATTAAAACAAGTGTTTGGAGAGTAAGCAAAAAAGTTCACGATTTTGAGCTCTCGTACCACTGCGGATCGGTGTGAAGTAAAAGCCTTTCCTAGGCGAAAAACGCTTTGTCACTTATTGTAGCATAACGTATTAATTCTTTTAAAAAAGCAACAGGTGATTACGCGAAGAAACTGCACGAACAAAAAAACTCACTCTCTCGAAGGCCAAACGTCGTTTGGTATTTGATGCGCTGCTTAGGAGCAAGTGCGTGATCTATGCGGTGTTCTGACGACCGGCCACGTTTGCCCACTTGGCCCACATCGACGTGGTTCAATGCGGTCGGCAAACAAGGACATCGGCTCTATTTACATAAACCTCTCACCCTTACACATACTCACACGAACAACACACATACTCGCTTGCGCTTCCAGAGGCTTGCCATCACCTGCTCACGCTACCAGGCAAAAACAATTAATTGCCGCATGAGCCTTTTGATGTCGGGCTTCGATGTTGTTAATATGGTCAATGAAATAACAGCGGTTTCGCAGCCTGATTAAATTGCATATTGTGAAGTCACTCGGAAGGAATTCACACATGTGAATAGGTGTATACGTATTTG
>NC_073694.1:139451083-139452592 GCF_029784165.1 Wyeomyia smithii | reverse complement strand
TCTTTCTTCCCATTCAATCCGTTTAAATATACGCTTTATTAAACTTAAAACATAATAGATAACACTCATATTCTAGAAAGATGCTTTTGGCTTCACACCTGAGTCATCATGACTCAGATGTTATTTACATGGCTCGAGTGGCACGTTTTCTAATCTTGGTGCAAGTATATGCCAAGTCTTCTGCGTCTGTTCATAATTCACTTGGATGTAAGGAAGAAATAATAAGGAAACATGGGTCAGGCTGGAGGTTCTTTGATAACAGGTAAGTGTGCTTTGCACTTTGCAAATATGATAATTTTGTTTTTTATTGAAACTTCCTGATATTTAAAGCTTGAGGACAAGTAATTGTTTGAAAGTTGAAAAACAGCGAGTTATTTTCAGGCATAGTTTTTTTTTTGTTTTCATCTTAAGCTACAGTAAAGTAGGATATCTCTAGGGGCCGTCCACATTCCACGTGGACAGATTTTTAACGATTTTGATGTTTAGTCAACATTTCGTACGAAGTGACGTGTTTTTGTCGCTGATGAAGCTTCCGGAAAATGGGTGGAAAGCTAATCTCAACACAGGTGCGCAATCTGATTGTGCGTAACTTTTAGCGTAAGGAGCCTCCACAAAACATTACTGAGCAGTATGGGGTGAGTAAATTTGCAGACTCATCATCTGTTTATAGACTTGAAGGCGGCATATGACTCAGTTAAGCGTAATTAGTTGTGGCAGATTTTGCTTGACGCGGTTTCCCGACAAAACTGGTTAGACTGGTTCGTGCCACCTTTGACGGTTTTTATCATACCCGTTTAACCCGCTTGTGACGTTGAAAGGTCTGAAGCAAGGTGACGGACTCTCGAATATGTTGGTCAACATTGCCTTGGAGGGCGTAGTACGGAGGGAAGGCGTGCAAATAAGCATAAGTTACCATTATCTAGAAGTCTCTTATGCTCCTTGTCTTTACTTAAGATATTGATATCGTCGGTATTAACCGCTAAACAACGAAAGAAGCATTCATGCCTTCCAAGAGGGATGTAGCGAGATTTGGACTTACCATCAATTCTACCAAAACAAAGTACATGGTGACTAGTCTCTACTAGTCGAGCGTCGAGGTGCGTCGAGTCTTTATATTAAGATTGTGATAGATGGGGGTATATGCAGTAGTCGAGGAATTTGTGTACCTTGGTACTTTCCTGACGAGTGACAACAATGGTAACCGCGAAGTGAAGAGACGGATATCTACCGCAAACAGGACCTTTTACGGTTTACATAGCCAGCATGCATGTCCGCAAGATGTTTGCAGTCTACAGGCCGCTGATTCTACCAGTGGTACTTCATGGCCATGACTGTTGGTCGAAGAAAGAGGCCAACTGGCGAGCATTTGGAGTTTTCGAGCGTAGGATCCTGCGTTAAGTACTTGGCGGAAAACTGGAGTATGGAGTGACGAGGTGTAACAAAATATGCGACGAGGTTTAACAAATATGCGGAGATAATATTCAGCCTCAGAGTCGTACCGTACTTATT